>NW_027094450.1:0-95113 GCF_029207755.1 Chamaea fasciata
GAAACAGGCCAATCTTTGTGCCCAACTCCCTCTGCCAGGCACCTGGCCTCGGCCACCTACAATACCGAATGGAACAGCATTTCTTCCAGATGCAAGCTGCCACTATCTGGAAGACTAGTTTCCCTTGAAGGGCCAAAGGCCTCCTACAAACTGACATCAGGCACCTGGGCAGCTGACTTTACTTACCCCTGGAAACAGGCCATCATTTGTGCCCAACTCCCTCTGCCGGGCACCAGGGCCTCGGCCACCTACAATCCCAAACGGAACAGGATTTCATTCAGATGCAAGCTGCCACAAGCTGGAAGCCTGGCTTCCCATGGAGTGCCAAAGGCCTCCTACAAACTGACATCAGGCACCTGGGCAGCTGACTTTACTTACCCCTGGAAACAGGCCATCATTTGTGCCAAACTCCCTCTGCTGGGCACCTGGCCTCGGCCACCTACAATCCCGAACGGAGCAGGATTTCTTCCAGATGCAAGCTGCCACAAGCTGGGAAGCCTGGCTTCCCATGGAGGGCCCAAAGGCCTGCCTACAAACTGACATCAGGCACCTGGGCAGCTGACTTTACTTACCCCTGGAAACAGGCCATCATTTGTGCCCAACTCCCTCTGCCGGGCACCAGGCCTCGGCCACCTACAATCCCAAACAGAACAGAATTTCTTCCAGATGCAAGCTGCCACAAGCTGGAAGCCTGGCTTCCCTTGGAGGGCCAAAGGCCTTCTTACAAACTGACATCAGGCACCTGGGCAGCTGACTTTACTTACCCCTGGAAACAGGGCCATCCTCTGTGCCCAATTTCCTTTGCCGGGCACCTGGCCTCGGCCACCAACAATCCCGAACGGAACAGGATTTCTTCCAGATGCAAGCTGCCACAAGCTGGAAGCCTGGCTTTCCCATGGAGGGCCAAAGGCCTCCTACAAACTGACATCAGACACCTGGGCAGCTGACTTTACTTACCCCTGGAAAGAGGCCATCATTTGTGCCCAACTCCTTCTGCCGGGCACCTGGCCTCGGCCACCTACAATCCCGAACAGAACAGGATTTCTTCCAGATGCATGCTGCCACAAACTGGAAGACTAGCTTCCCTTGGAGGGGCCAAAGGCCTCCTACAAACTGACATCAGCCACCTGGGCAGCTGACTTTACTTACCTCTGGAAACAGACCATCCTTTGTGCCCAACTCCCTCTGCCGGGCACCAGGCCTCGGCCACCTACATACCCAAAATAGAACAGGATTTCTTCCAGATGCAAGCAGCCACAAACTGGAAGACTAGCTTCCCTTGGAGGGCTAAAGGCCTCCTACAAACTGACACCAAGCACCTGGGCAGCTAACTTTACTTACCCCTGGAAGCAGGCCATCTTTTGTTCCCAACTACCTTAGCCGGACACCAGGCCTCGGCCACCTACGATCCCAAACGGAACAGGATTACTTCCAGATGCAAGCAGCCACAAGCTGGAAGCCTGGCATCCCATTGAGGGAACAATAGCCACCTGCAAACTGACATCAGGCACCTGGGCAGCTGACTTTATTTACCCCTGGAAACAGGCCATCCTTGGTGCCCAACTCCGTCTGCCGGGCACCTGGCCTCAGCCACCTATAATCCTGAACGGAACAGGATTTCTTCCAGATGCAAGCTGCCACATGCTGGAAGCCTGGCTTCCCATGGAGGGCCAAAGGCCTCCTACAAACTGACATCAGGCACCTGGGCAGCTGACTTTACTTACCCCTAGAAACAGGCCATCATTTGTGCCCAACTCCCTCTGCCGGGCACCTGGCCTCGGCCACCTACAATCCCGAATGGAAACAGGATTTCTTCCAGATGCAAGCTGCCACAATCTGGAAGACTTGCTTACCTTGGAGGGCCAAAGGCCTCCTACAAACTGACATCAGGCACCTGGGCAGCTGACTTTACTTACCCCTGGAAAAAGGCCATCCTTTGTGCCCAAACTCCCTTAGCCGGGCACCAGGCCCTCGGCCACCTACGATCCCAAACGGAACAGGATTTCTTCAAAGATGCAAGCTACCACAAGCTGGAAGCCTGGCTGCTCTTGGAGGGCCAAAGGCCTCCTACAAACTGACATCAGGCACCTGGGCAGCTGACTTTACTTACCCCTGGAAACAGGCCATCATTTGTGCCCCAACTCCCTCTGCCGGGCACCTGGCCTCGGCCCACCGACAATCCCGAATGGAACAGGATTTCTTCCAGATGTAATCGGCCACAGCTGGAAGACTAGTTTCCCTTGAAAAGCCAAATGCCTACTACAAACTGACATCAGGCACCAGGGCAGCTGACTTTACTTACCACTGGAAACAGGCCATCATTTGTGCCCAACTCCCTCTGCCGGGCACCAGGCCTCGGCCACCGACAATCCCGAACCAACAGAACAGGATTTCTTCCAGATGCAAGCTGCCACAAGCTGGAAGCCTGGCTTCCCTTGGAGGGCCAAAGGCCTCCTACAAACTGACATCAGGCACCTGGGCAGCTGACTTTACTTACCCCTGGAAACAGGCCATCCTTTGTGCCCAATTTCCTCTGCTGGGCACCTGGCCTCGGCCACCTACAATCCCGAACGGAACAGGATTTCTTCCAGATGCAAGCTGCCACAAGCTGGAAGCCTGGCTTCCCATGGAGGGCCAAAGGCCTGCTACAAACTGACATCAGGCACCTGGGCAGCTGACTTTTCTTACCCCTGGAAACAGGCCATAATTTGTGCCCAGACTCCCTCTGCCAGGGCACCAGGCCTCGGCCCACCTACACTCCCGAGCAAAACAGCATTTCTTCCAGATGCAAGCTGCCACAAGACTGGAAGACTAGCTTCCCTTGGAGGGCCAAAGGCCTCCTACAAACTGACCACCAGGCACCTGGGCAGCTAACTTTACTTACCCCTGGAAACAGGCCATCCTTTGTTCCCAACTCCCTCTGCCGGGCACCTGGCCTCGGCCACCTACAATCCCGAACGGATCAGCATTTCTTCCAGATGCAAGCTGCCACAAGCTGGAAGCCAGGCTTCCCATGGAGGGCCAAAGGCCTGCTACAAACTGACATCAGGCACCTGGGCAGCTGACTTTACTTACCCCTGGAAACAGGCCATCATTTGTGCCCAACTCTTTCTGCCGGGCACCAGGCCTCGGCCACCTACAATCCCGAACGGAACAGGATTACTTCCAGATGCAAGCAGCCACAAGCTGGAAGCCTGGCATCCCATGGAGGAACAATAGCCACCTACAAACTGACATCAGGCACCTGGGCAGCTGACTTTACTTACCCCTGGAAACAGGCCATCATTTGTGCCCAACTCCCTCTGCCGGGCACCTGGCCTCGGCCACCTACAATCCCGAATGGAACAGGATTTCTTCCAGATGCAAGCTGCCACAATCTGGAAGACTTGCTTGCCTTGGAGGGCCAAAGGCCTCCTACAAACTGACATCAGGCACCTGGGCAGCTGTCTTTACTTACCCCTGGAAACTGGCCATCTTTGTTCCCAACTCCCTCTGCCGGGGCACCAGGCCTTGGCCACCTACAATCCCGAACGGAACAGGATTTCTTCCAGATGCAAGCTACCACAAGCCGGAAGCCTGGCTGCTCTTGGAGGGCCAAAGGCCTCCTACAAACTGACATCAGGCACGTGGGCAGCTGACTTTACTTACCCCTGGAAACACAGGCCATCATTTGTGGCCCAACTCCCTCTGCCGGGCACCTGGCCTCGGCCACCTACAATCCCGAATGGAACAGGATTTCTTCCAGATGCAAGCTGCCAACAGCTGGAAGACTAGTTTCCCTTGAAAAGCCAAATGCCTACTACAAACTGACATCAGGCACCTGGGCAGCTGAATTTACTTACCCCTGGAAACAGGCCATCATTTGTTCCCAACTCCCTCTGCCGGGCACCAGGCATCGGCCACCGACAATCCCCAAACGGAACAGGATTTCTTCCAGATGCAAGCTGCCACAAGCTGGAAGCCTGGCTTCCCTTGGAGGGCCAAAGGCCTCCTACAAACTGACATCAGGCACCTGGGCAGCTGACTTTACTTACCCCTGGAAACAGGGCCATCCTTTGTTCCCAACTCCCTCTGCCGGGCACCTGGCCTCGGCCACCAACAATCCCGAACGGAACAGCATTTCTTCCAGATACAAGCTGCAACAAGCTGGAAGCCAGGCTTCCCATGGAGCGCCAAAGGCCTGCTACAAACTGACATCAGACACCTGGGCAGCTGACTTTACTAACCCCTGGAAAAGAGGCTATCATTTGTGCCCAACTCCCTCTGCCGGGCACCAGGCCTCGGCCACCTACAATCCCGAACGGAAACAGGGATTTCTTCCAGATGCATGCTGCCACAAACTGGAAGACTAGCTTCCCTTGGAGGGCCAAAGGCCTCCTAAAAACTGACATCAGGCACCTGGGCAGCTGACTTTACTTACCCCTGGAAACAGGCCCATCCTTTTTTCCCTACTCCCTCAGCAGGCCACCCGGCTCCGGACACCTACAAGGCCGAACGGAACAGGATTTCTTCCAGATTCAAGCTGCCACAAGCTGGAAGCCTGGCTTTCCCATGGAGGGCCAAAGGCCTGCTACAAACTGACATCAGGCACCTGGGCAGCTGACTTTACTTACCTCTGGAAACAGGCCATTCATTTGTGCCCCAACTCCCTCTGCCGGGCACCTGGCCTCGACCACCTACAGTCATGAGCAGAACAGCATTTCTTCAAGATGCAAGCTGCCACAAACTGGAAGACTTGCTTCCCTTGGAGGGCCAAAGGCCTGCTACAAACTGACATCAGGCCACCTGGGCAGCTAACTTTACTTACCCCTGGAAACAGGCCATCATTTGTGCCCAACTCCCTCTGCCGGGCACCTGGCCTCGGCCACCTACAATCCCGAAACGGAACAGGATTACTTCCAGATGCAAGCAGCCACAAGCTGGAAGCCTTGGCATCCCATGGAGGAACAATAGCCACCTGCAAACTGACATCAGGCACCTGGGCAGCTGACTTTACTTACCCCTGGAAACAGGCCATCCTTTGTTCCCAACTCCGTCTGCCGGGCACCTGGCCTCGGCCACCTATAATCCCGAACGGAACAGGATTTCTTCCAGATGCAAGCTGCCACAAGCTGGAAGCCTGGCTTCCCATGGAGGGCCAAAGGCCTCCTACAAACTGACATCAGGCACCTGGGCAGCTGACTTTACTTACCCCTGGAAACAGGCCATCATTTGTGCCCAACTCCCTCTGCCGGGCACCTGGCCCTCGGCCACCTACAATCCCGAATGGAACAGGAATTTCTTCCAGATGGCAAGCTGCCACAATCTGGAAGACTTGCTTGCCTTGGAGGGCCAAAGGCCTCCTACAAACTGACATCAGGCACCTGGGCAGCTGACTTTACTTACCCCTGGAAACAGGCCATAATTTGTGCCCAACTCCCTCTGCCGGGCACCTGGCCTCGGCCACCTACAATCCCGAATGGAACAGGATTTCTTCCAGATGCAAGCTGCCACAGCTGGAAGACTAGTTTCCCTTGAAAAGCCAAATGCCTACTACAAACTGACATCAGGCACCTGGGCAGCTGAATTTACTTACCCCTGGAAACAGGCCCATCATTTTTGCCCAACTCCCTCAGCCGGGCATCAGGCATCGGCCACCGACAATCCCAAACGGAACAGGATTACTTCAAGATGCAAGCTGCCACAAGCTGGAAGCCTGGCTTCCCTTGGAGGGCCAAAGGCCTCCTACAAACTGACACCAAGCACCTGGGCAGCTAACTTTACTTACCCCTGGAAGCAGGCCATCTTTTGTTCCCAACTACCTTAGCCGGACACCAGGCCTCGGCCACCTACGATCCCAAACGGAACAGGATTACTTCCAGATGCAAGCAGCCACAAGCTGGAAGCCTGGCATCCCATTGAGGAACAATAGCCACCTGCAAACTGACATCAGGCACCTGGGCAGCTGACTTTACTTACCCCTGGAAACAGGCCATCCTTGGTGCCCAACTCCGTCTGCCGGGCACCTGGCCTCAGCCACCTATAATCCTGAACGGAACAGGATTTCTTCCAGATGCAAGCTGCCACATGCTGGAAGCCTGGCTTCCCATGGAGGGCCAAAGGCCTCCTACAAACTGACATCAGGCACCTGGGCAGCTGACTTTACTTACCCCTGGAAACAGCCCATCCTTTGTGCCCAACTCACTCTGCTGGGCACCTGGCCTCGACCACCTATAATCCCGAACGGAACAGGATTTCTTCCAGATGCAAGCTGCCACAAGCTGGAAGCCTGGCTTCCCATGGAGGGCCAAAGGCCTCCTACAAACTGACATCAGGCACCTGGGCAGCTGACTTTACTTACCCCTGGAAACAGGCCATCATTTGTGCCCAACTCCCTCTGCCGGGCACCTGGCCTCGGCCACCTACAATCCCGAACGGAACAGGATTTCTTCCAGATGCATGCTGCCACAAACTGGAAGACTAGCTTCCCTTGCAGGGCCAAAGGCCTCCTACAAACTGACATCAGGCACCTGGGCAGCTGACTTTACTTAGCCCTGGAAACAGGCCATCCTTTGTGCCCAACTCCCTCTGCCGGGCACCAGGCCTCGGCCACCTACAATCCCGAGCGGAACAGGATTATTTCCAGATGCAAGGAGCCACAAGCTGGAAGCCTGGCTTCCCATGGAGGAACAATAGCCACCTGCACACTGACATTAGGCACCTGGGCAGCTGACTTTACTTACCCCTGGAAACAGGCCATCATTTGTGCCCAACTCCCTCTGCCGGGCACCTGGCCTCGGCCACCTACAATCCCGAACGGAACAGGATTTCTTCGCGATGCAAGCTGCCACAAACTGGAAGACTTGCTTCCCTTGGAGGGCCAAAGGCCTCCTACAAACTGACATCAGGCACCTGGGCAGTTGACTTTACTTACCCCTGGAAACAGGCCATCATTTGTGCCCAACTCCCTCTGCCGGGCACCTGGCCTCGTCCACCTACAATCCCGAACAGAACAGGATTTCTTCCAGATGCAAGCTGCCAAAATCTGGAAGCCTGGCTTCCCATGGAGGGCCAAAGGCCTGCTACAAACTGACATCAGGCACCTGTGCAGCTAGCTTTACTTACCCCTGGAAACAGGCCATCCTTTGTTCCCAACTCCCTCTGCCGGGCACCTGGCCTCGGCCACCTACAATCCCGAACGGAATAGGATTTCTTCCAGATGCAAGCTGCCACAATCTGGAAGACTAGCTTCCCTTGCAGGGCCAAAGGCCTCCTACAAACTGACATCAGGCACCTGGGCAGCTGACTTTACTTACCCCTGGAAACAGGCCATCTTTGTGCCCAACTCCCTCTGCCGGGCACCAGGCCTCGGCCACCTATAATCCCGAATGGAACAGGATTTCTTCCAGATGCCAGCTGCCACAAACTGGAAGACTTGCTTCCCTTGGAAAGCCAAAGGCCTCCTACAAACTGACATCAGGCACCTGGGCAGCTGACTTTACTTACCCCTGGAAACAGGCCATCATTTGTGCCCAACTCCCTCTGCCGGGCACCAGGCCTCGGCCACCTACAATCCCAAACGGAACAGGATTTCTTCCAGATGCAAGCTGCCACAAGCTGGAAGCCTGGCTTCCCTTGGAGGGCCAAAGGCCTCCTACAAACTGACATCAGGCACCTGGGCAGCTGACTTTACTTACCCCTGGAAACAGGCCATCATTTGTGCCCAACTCCCTCTGCCAGGCACCTGGCCTCGGCCAACTACAACACCGAATGGAACAGCATTTCTTCCAGATGCAAGCTGCCACAATCTGGAAGACTAGTTTCCCTTGAAGGGCCAAAGGCCTCCTACAAACTGACATCAGCCACCTGGGCAGCTGACTTTACTTACCCCTGGAAACAGGCCATCATTTGTGCCCAACTCCCTCTGCCGGGCACCAGGCCTCGGCCACCTACAATCCCAAACGGAACAGGATTTCTTTCAGATGCAAGCTGCCACAAGCTGGAAGCCTGGCTTCCCATGGAGGGCCAAAGGCCTCCTACAAACTGACATCAGGCACCTGGGCAGCTGACTTTACTTACCCCTGGAAGCAGTCCATCATTTGTGCCCAACTCCCTCTGCCAGGCACCAGGCCTCGGCCACCTACACTCCCGAGCAAAACAGCATTTCTTCAAGATGGAAGCTGCCACAAACTGGAAGACTACCTTCCCTTGGAGGGCCAAAGGCCTCCTACAAACTGACACCAGGCACCTGGGCAGCTAACTTTACTTACCCCTGGAAACAGGCCATCCTTTGTTCCCAACTCCCTCTGCCGGGCACCTGGCCTCGGCCACCTACAATCCCGAACGGATCAGCATTTCTTCCAGATGCAAGCTGCCACATGCTGGAAGCCAGGCTTCCCATGGAGGGCCAAAGGCCTCCTACAAACTGACATCAGGCACCTGGGCAGCTGACTTTACTTACCCCTGGAAACAGGCCATCTTTGTGCCCAACTCCCTCGGCCGGTCACCAGGCCTCGGCCACCTACAATCCCGAATGGAACAGGATTTCTTCCAGATGCAAGCTGCCACAAACTGGAAGACTGGCTTCCCTTGGAGGGCCAAAGGCCTCCTACAAACTGACATCAGGCACCTGGGCAGCTGACTTTACTTACCCCTGGAAACAGGCCATCATTTGTGCCCAACTCCCTCTGCCGGGCACCTGGCCTCGGCCACCTACAATCTCGAATGGAACAGGATTTCTTCCAGATGCAAGCTGCCACAAACTGGAAGACTAGTTTCCCTTGAAAAGCCAAAGGCCTACTACAAACTGACATCAGACACCTGGGCAGCTGACTTTACTTACCCCTGGAAACAGGCCATCATTTGTGCCCAACTCCCTCTGCCGGGCACCAGGCCTCGGCCACCTACAATCCCAAACGGAACAGGATTTCTTCCAGATGCATGCTGCCACAAGCTGGGAGCCTGGCTTCCCTTGGAGGGCCAAAGGCCTCCTACAAACTGACATCAGGCACCTGGGCAGCTGACTTTACTTACCCCTGGAAACAGGCCATCCTTTGTTCCCAACTCCCTCTGCCAGGCACCTGGCCTCGGCCACCTACAATACCGAATGGAACAGCATTTCTTCCAGATGCAAGCTGCCACAATCTGGAAGACTAGTTTCCCTTGAAGGGCCAAAGGCCTCCTACAAACTGACATCAGGCACCTGGGCAGCTGACTTTACTTACCCCTGGAAACAGGCCATCATTTGTGCCCAACTCCCTCTGCCAGGCACCTGGCCTCGGCCACCTACAATCATGAGCAGAACAGCATTTCTTCAAGATGCAAGCTGCCACAAACTGGAAGACTAGCTTCCCTTGGCAGGCCAAAGGCCTCCTACAAACTGACATCAGGCACCTGGGCAGCTAACTTTACTTACCCCTGGAAACAGGCCATCCTTTGTTCCCAACTCCCTCTGCCGGGCACCTGGCCTCGGCCACCTACAATCCCGAACGGAACAGGATTTCTTCCAGATGCATGCTGCCACAAACTGGAAGACTAGCTTCCCTTGCAGGGCCAAAGGCCTCCTACAAACTGACATCAGGCACCTGGGCAGCTGACTTTACTTACCCCTGGAAACAGGCCATCTTTGTGCCCAACTCCCTCTGCCGGGTACCAGGCCTCGGCCACCTATAATCCCGGATGGAACAGGATTTCTTCCAGATGCCAGCTGCCACAAACTGGAAGACTTGCTTCCCTTGGAAAGCCAAAGGCCTCCTACAAACTGACATCAGGCACCTGGGCAGCTGACTTTACTTACCCCTGGAAACAGGCCATAATTTGTGCCCAACTCCCTCTGCCGGGCACCTGGCCTCGGCCACCTACAATCCCGAATGGAACAGGATTTCTTCCAGATGCAAGCTTCCACAAGCTGGAAGCCTGGCTTCCCTTGGAGGGCCAAAGGCCTCCTACAAACTGACATCAGGCACCTGGGCAGCTGACTTTACTTACCCCTGGAAACAGGCCATCTTTGTGCCCAACTCCCTCTGCCAGGCACCTGGCCTCGGCCACCTACAATACCGAATGGAACAGCATTTCTTCCAGATGCAAGCTGCCACTATCTGGAAGACTAGTTTCCCTTGAAGGGCCAAAGGCCTCCTACAAACTGACATCAGGCACCTGGGCAGCTGACTTTACTTACCCCTGGAAACAGGCCATCATTTGTGCCCAACTCCCTCTGCCGGGCACCAGGCCTCGGCCACCTACAATCCCAAACGGAACAGGATTTCATTCAGATGCAAGCTGCCACAAGCTGGAAGCCTGGCTTCCCATGGAGTGCCAAAGGCCTCCTACAAACTGACATCAGGCACCTGGGCAGCTGACTTTACTTACCCCTGGAAACAGGCCATCATTTGTGCCAAACTCCCTCTGCTGGGCACCTGGCCTCGGCCACCTACAATCCCGAACGGAGCAGGATTTCTTCCAGATGCAAGCTGCCACAAGCTGGAAGCCTGGCTTCCCATGGAGGGCCAAAGGCCTGCTACAAACTGACATCAGGCACCTGGGCAGCTGACTTTACTTACCCCTGGAAACAGGCCATCATTTGTGCCCAACTCCCTCTGCCGGGCACCAGGCCTCGGCCACCTACAATCCCAAACAGAACGAATTTCTTCCAGATGCAAGCTGCCACAAGCTGGAAGCCTGGCTTCCCTTGGAGGGCCAAAGGCCTCCTTACAAACTGACATCAGGCACCTGGGCAGCTGACTTTACTTACCCCTGGAAACAGGCCATCCTCTGTGCCCAATTTCCTTTGCCGGGCACCTGGCCTCGGCCACCAACAATCCCGAACGGAACAGGATTTCTTCCAGATGCAAGCTGCCACAAGCTGGAAGCCTGGCTTCCCATGGAGGGCCAAAGGCCTCCTACAAACTGACATCAGACACCTGGGCAGCTGACTTTACTTACCCCTGGAAAGAGGCCATCATTTGTGCCCAACTCCTTCTGCCGGGCACCTGGCCTCGGCCACCTACAATCCCGAACAGAACAGGATTTCTTCCAGATGCATGCTGCCACAAACTGGAAGACTAGCTTCCCTTGGAGGGCCAAAGGCCTCCTACAAACTGACATCAGGCACCTGGGCAGCTGACTTTACTTACCTCTGGAAACAGACCATCCTTTGTGCCCAACTCCCTCTGCCGGGCACCAGGCCTCGGCCACCTACATACCCAAATAGAACAGGATTTCTTCCAGATGCAAGCAGCCACAAACTGGAAGACTAGCTTCCCTTGGAGGGCTAAAGGCCTCCTACAAACTGACACCAAGCACCTGGGCAGCTAACTTTACTTACCCCTGGAAGCAGGCCATCTTTTGTTCCCAACTACCTTAGCCGGACACCAGGCCTCGGCCACCTACGATCCCAAACGGAACAGGATTACTTCCAGATGCAAGCAGCCACAAGCTGGAAGCCTGGCATCCCATTGAGGAACAATAGCCACCTGCAAACTGACATCAGGCACCTGGGCAGCTGACTTTATTTACCCCTGGAAACAGGCCATCCTTGGTGCCCAACTCCGTCTGCCGGGCACCTGGCCTCAGCCACCTATAATCCTGAACGGAACAGGATTTCTTCCAGATGCAAGCTGCCACATGCTGGAAGCCTGGCTTCCCATGGAGGGCCAAAGGCCTCCTACAAACTGACATCAGGCACCTGGGCAGCTGACTTTACTTACCCCTAGAAACAGGCCATCATTTGTGCCCAACTCCCTCTGCCGGGCACCTGGCCTCGGCCACCTACAATCCCGAATGGAACAGGATTTCTTCCAGATGCAAGCTGCCACAATCTGGAAGACTTGCTTACCTTGGAGGGCCAAAGGCCTCCTACAAACTGACATCAGGCACCTGGGCAGCTGACTTTACTTACCCCTGGAAAAAGGCCATCCTTTGTGCCCAACTCCCTTAGCCGGGCACCAGGCCTCGGCCACCTACGATCCCAAACGGAACAGGATTTCTTCAAGATGCAAGCTACCACAAGCTGGAAGCCTGGCTGCTCTTGGAGGGCCAAAGGCCTCCTACAAACTGACATCAGGCACCTGGGCAGCTGACTTTACTTACCCCTGGAAACAGGCCATCATTTGTGCCCAACTCCCTCTGCCGGGCACCTGGCCTCGGCCACCGACAATCCCGAATGGAACAGGATTTCTTCCAGATGTAATCGGCCACAGCTGGAAGACTAGTTTCCCTTGAAAAGCCAAATGCCTACTACAAACTGACATCAGGCACCAGGGCAGCTGACTTTACTTACCACTGGAAACAGGCCATCATTTGTGCCCAACTCCCTCTGCCGGGCACCAGGCCTCGGCCACCGACAATCCCAAACAGAACAGGATTTCTTCCAGATGCAAGCTGCCACAAGCTGGAAGCCTGGCTTCCCTTGGAGGGCCAAAGGCCTCCTACAAACTGACATCAGGCACCTGGGCAGCTGACTTTACTTACCCCTGGAAACAGGCCATCCTTTGTGCCCAATTTCCTCTGCTGGGCACCTGGCCTCGGCCACCTACAATCCCGAACGGAACAGGATTTCTTCCAGATGCAAGCTGCCACAAGCTGGAAGCCTGGCTTCCCATGGAGGGCCAAAGGCCTGCTACAAACTGACATCAGGCACCTGGGCAGCTGACTTTTCTTACCCCTGGAAACAGGCCATAATTTGTGCCCAACTCCCTCTGCCAGGCACCAGGCCTCGGCCACCTACACTCCCGAGCAAAACAGCATTTCTTCCAGATGCAAGCTGCCACAAACTGGAAGACTAGCTTCCCTTGGAGGGCCAAAGGCCTCCTACAAACTGACACCAGGCACCTGGGCAGCTAACTTTACTTACCCCTGGAAACAGGCCATCCTTTGTTCCCAACTCCCTCTGCCGGGCACCTGGCCTCGGCCACCTACAATCCCGAACGGATCAGCATTTCTTCCAGATGCAAGCTGCCACAAGCTGGAAGCCAGGCTTCCCATGGAGGGCCAAAGGCCTGCTACAAACTGACATCAGGCACCTGGGCAGCTGACTTTACTTACCCCTGGAAACAGGCCATCATTTGTGCCCAACTCTTTCTGCCGGGCACCAGGCCTCGGACACCTACAATCCCGAACGGAACAGGATTACTTCCAGATGCAAGCAGCCACAAGCTGGAAGCCTGGCATCCCATGGAGGAACAATAGCCACCTACAAACTGACATCAGGCACCTGGGCAGCTGACTTTACTTACCCCTGGAAACAGGCCATCATTTGTGCCCAACTCCCTCTGCCGGGCACCTGGCCTCGGCCACCTACAATCCCGAATGGAACAGGATTTCTTCCAGATGCAAGCTGCCACAATCTGGAAGACTTGCTTGCCTTGGAGGGCCAAAGGCCTCCTACAAACTGACATCAGGCACCTGGGCAGCTGTCTTTACTTACCCCTGGAAACTGGCCATCTTTGTTCCCAACTCCCTCTGCCGGGCACCAGGCCTTGGCCACCTACAATCCCGAACGGAACAGGATTTCTTCCAGATGCAAGCTACCACAAGCCGGAAGCCTGGCTGCTCTTGGAGGGCCAAAGGCCTCCTACAAACTGACATCAGGCACGTGGGCAGCTGACTTTACTTACCCCTGGAAACAGGCCATCATTTGTGCCCAACTCCCTCTGCCGGGCACCTGGCCTCGGCCACCTACAATCCCGAATGGAACAGGATTTCTTCCAGATGCAAGCTGCCACAGCTGGAAGACTAGTTTCCCTTGAAAAGCCAAATGCCTACTACAAACTGACATCAGGCACCTGGGCAGCTGAATTTACTTACCCCTGGAAACAGGCCATCATTTGTTCCCAACTCCCTCTGCCGGGCACCAGGCATCGGCCACCGACAATCCCAAACGGAACAGGATTTCTTCCAGATGCAAGCTGCCACAAGCTGGAAGCCTGGCTTCCCTTGGAGGGCCAAAGGCCTCCTACAAACTGACATCAGGCACCTGGGCAGCTGACTTTACTTACCCCTGGAAACAGGCCATCCTTTGTTCCCAACTCCCTCTGCCGGGCACCTGGCCTCGGCCACCAACAATCCCGAACGGAACAGCATTTCTTCCAGATACAAGCTGCAACAAGCTGGAAGCCAGGCTTCCCATGGAGCGCCAAAGGCCTGCTACAAACTGACATCAGACACCTGGGCAGCTGACTTTACTAACCCCTGGAAAGAGGCTATCATTTGTGCCCAACTCCCTCTGCCGGGCACCAGGCCTCGGCCACCTACAATCCCGAACGGAACAGGATTTCTTCCAGATGCATGCTGCCACAAACTGGAAGACTAGCTTCCCTTGGAGGGCCAAAGGCCTCCTAAAAACTGACATCAGGCACCTGGGCAGCTGACTTTACTTACCCCTGGAAACAGGCCATCCTTTTTTCCCTACTCCCTCAGCAGGCCACCCGGCTCCGGACACCTACAAGGCCGAACGGAACAGGATTTCTTCCAGATTCAAGCTGCCACAAGCTGGAAGCCTGGCTTCCCATGGAGGGCCAAAGGCCTGCTACAAACTGACATCAGGCACCTGGGCAGCTGACTTTACTTACCTCTGGAAACAGGCCATCATTTGTGCCCAACTCCCTCTGCCGGGCACCTGGCCTCGACCACCTACAGTCATGAGCAGAACAGCATTTCTTCAAGATGCAAGCTGCCACAAACTGGAAGACTTGCTTCCCTTGGAGGGCCAAAGGCCTGCTACAAACTGACATCAGGCACCTGGGCAGCTAACTTTACTTACCCCTGGAAACAGGCCATCATTTGTGCCCAACTCCCTCTGCCGGGCACCTGGCCTCGGCCACCTACAATCCCGAACGGAACAGGATTACTTCCAGATGCAAGCAGCCACAAGCTGGAAGCCTGGCATCCCATGGAGGAACAATAGCCACCTGCAAACTGACATCAGGCACCTGGGCAGCTGACTTTACTTACCCCTGGAAACAGGCCATCCTTTGTTCCCAACTCCGTCTGCCGGGCACCTGGCCTCGGCCACCTATAATCCCGAACGGAACAGGATTTCTTCCAGATGCAAGCTGCCACAAGCTGGAAGCCTGGCTTCCCATGGAGGGCCAAAGGCCTCCTACAAACTGACATCAGGCACCTGGGCAGCTGACTTTACTTACCCCTGGAAACAGGCCATCATTTGTGCCCAACTCCCTCTGCCGGGCACCTGGCCTCGGCCACCTACAATCCCGAATGGAACAGGATTTCTTCCAGATGCAAGCTGCCACAATCTGGAAGACTTGCTTGCCTTGGAGGGCCAAAGGCCTCCTACAAACTGACATCAGGCACCTGGGCAGCTGACTTTACTTACCCCTGGAAACAGGCCATAATTTGTGCCCAACTCCCTCTGCCGGGCACCTGGCCTCGGCCACCTACAATCCCGAATGGAACAGGATTTCTTCCAGATGCAAGCTGCCACAGCTGGAAGACTAGTTTCCCTTGAAAAGCCAAATGCCTACTACAAACTGACATCAGGCACCTGGGCAGCTGAATTTACTTACCCCTGGAAACAGGCCATCATTTTTGCCCAACTCCCTCAGCCGGGCATCAGGCATCGGCCACCGACAATCCCAAACGGAACAGGATTACTTCAAGATGCAAGCTGCCACAAGCTGGAAGCCTGGCTTCCCTTGGAGGGCCAAAGGCCTCCTACAAACTGACACCAAGCACCTGGGCAGCTAACTTTACTTACCCCTGGAAGCAGGCCATCTTTTGTTCCCAACTACCTTAGCCGGACACCAGGCCTCGGCCACCTACGATCCCAAACGGAACAGGATTACTTCCAGATGCAAGCAGCCACAAGCTGGAAGCCTGGCATCCCATTGAGGAACAATAGCCACCTGCAAACTGACATCAGGCACCTGGGCAGCTGACTTTACTTACCCCTGGAAACAGGCCATCCTTGGTGCCCAACTCCGTCTGCCGGGCACCTGGCCTCAGCCACCTATAATCCTGAACGGAACAGGATTTCTTCCAGATGCAAGCTGCCACATGCTGGAAGCCTGGCTTCCCATGGAGGGCCAAAGGCCTCCTACAAACTGACATCAGGCACCTGGGCAGCTGACTTTACTTACCCCTGGAAACAGCCCATCCTTTGTGCCCAACTCACTCTGCTGGGCACCTGGCCTCGACCACCTATAATCCCGAACGGAACAGGATTTCTTCCAGATGCAAGCTGCCACAAGCTGGAAGCCTGGCTTCCCATGGAGGGCCAAAGGCCTCCTACAAACTGACATCAGGCACCTGGGCAGCTGACTTTACTTACCCCTGGAAACAGGCCATCATTTGTGCCCAACTCCCTCTGCCGGGCACCTGGCCTCGGCCACCTACAATCCCGAATGGAACAGGATTTCTTCCAGATGCAAGCTGCCACAATCTGGAAGACTTGCTTGCCTTGGAGGGCCAAAGGCCTCCTACAAACTGACATCAGGCACCTGGGCAGCTAACTTTACTTACCCCTGGAAACAGGCCATCATTTGTGCCCAACTCCCTCTGCCGGGCACCTGGCCTCGGCCACCTACAATCCCGAATGGAACAGGATTTCTTCCAGATGCAAGCTGCCACAGCTGGAAGACTAGTTTCCCTTGAAAAGCCAAATGCCTACTACAAACTGACATCAGGCACCTGGGCAGCTGAATTTACTTACCCCTGGAAACAGGCCATCATTTGTGCCCAACTCCCTCTGCCGGGCACCAGGCATCGGCCACCGACAATCCCAAACGGAACAGGATTTCTTCCCGATGCAAGCTGCCACAAGCTGGAAGCCTGGCTTCCCTTGGAGGGCCAAAGGCCTCCTACAAACTGACATCAGGCACCTGGGCAGCTGACTTTACTTACCCCTGGAAACAGGCCATCCTTTGTGCCCAATTTCCTCTGCTGGGCACCTGGCCTCGGCCACCTACAATCCCGAACGGAACAGGATTTCTTCCAGATGCAAGCTGCCACAAGCTGGAAGCCTGGCTTCCCATGGAGGGCCAAAGGCCTGCTACAAACTGACATCAGGCACCTGGGCAGCTGACTTTACTTACCCCTGGAAACAGTCCATCATTTGTGCCCAACTCCCTCTGCCAGGCACCAGGCCTCGGCCAACTACACTCCCGAGCAAAACAGCATTTCTTCCAGATGCAAGCTGCCACAAACTGGAAGACTAGCTTCCCTTGGAGGGCCAAAGGCCTCCTACAAACTGACACCAGGCACCTGGGCAGCTAACTTTACTTACCCCTGGAAACAGGCCATCCTTTGTTCCCAACTCCCTCTGCCGGGCACCTGGCCTCGGCCACCTACAATCCCGAACGGATCAGCATTTCTTCCAGATTCAAGCTGCCACAAGCTGGAAGCCAGGCTTCCCATGGAGGGCCAAAGGCCTGCTACAAACTGACATCAGGCACCTGGGCAGCTGACTTTACTTACCCCTGGAAACAGGCCATCCTTTGTGCCCAACTCTTTCTGCCGGGCACCAGGCCTCGGACACCTACAATCCCGAACGGAACAGGATTACTTCCAGATGCAAGCTGCCACAAGCTGGAAGCCTGGCATCCCATGGAGGAACAATAGCCACCTACAAACTGACATCAGGCACCTGGGCAGTTGACTTTACTTACCCCTGGAAACAGGCCATCCTTTGTGCCCAACTCCGTCTGCCGGGCACCTGGCCTCGGCCACCTATAATCCCGAACGGAACAGGATTTCTTCCAGATGCAAGCTGCCACAAGCTGGAAGCCTGGCTTCCCATGGAGGGCCAAAGGCCTCCTACAAACTGACATCAGGCACCTGGGCAGCTGACTTTACTTACCCCTGGAAACAGGCCATCATTTGTGCCCAACTCCCTCTGCCGGGCACCTGGCCTCGGCCACCTACAATCTCGAATGGAACAGGATTTCTTCCAGATGCAAGCTGCCACAATCTGGAAGACTTGCTTGCCTTGGAGGGCCAAAGGCCTCCTACAAACTGACATCAGGCACCTGGGAAGCTGTCTTTACTTACCCCTGGAAACAGGCCATCCTTTGTTCCCAACTCCCTTAGCCGGGCACCAGGCCTCGGCCACCTACAATCCCGAACGGAACAGGATTTCTTCCAGATGCAAGCTACCACAAGCCGGAAGCCTGGCTGCTCTTGGAGGGCTAAAGGCCTCCTACAAACTGACATCAGGCACCTGGGCAGCTGACTTTACTTACCCCTGGAAACAGGCCATCATTTGTGCCCAACTCCCTCTGCCGGGCACCTGGCCTCGGCCACCTACAATCCCGAATGGAACAGGATTTCTTCCAGATGCAAGCTGCCACAGCTGGAAGACTAGTTTCCCTTGAAAAGCCAAATGCCTACTACAAACTGACATCAGGCACCTGGGCAGCTGAATTTACTTACCCCTGGAAACAGGCCATCATTTGTGCCCAACTCCCTCTGCCGGGCACCAGGCATCGGCCACCGACAATCCCAAACGGAACAGGATTTCTTCCAGATGCAAGCTGCCACAAGCTGGAAGCCTGGCTTCCCTTGGAGGGCCAAAGGCCTCCTACAAACTGACATCAGGCACCTTGGCAGCTGACTTTACTTACCCCTGGAAACAGGCCATCCTTTGTTCCCAACTCCCTCTGCCGGGCACCTGGCCTCGGCCACCAACAATCCCGAACGGAACAGCATTTCTTCCAGATACAAGCTGCCACAAGCTGGAAGCCAGGCTTCCCATGGAGGGCCAAAGGCCTGCTACAAACTGACATCAGACACCTGGGCAGCTGACTTTACTAACCCCTGGAAAGAGGCTATCATTTGTGCCCAACTCCCTCTGCCGGGCACCTGGCCTCGGCCACCTACAATCCCGAACGGAACAGGATTTCTTCCAGATGCATGCTGCCACAAACTGGAAGACTAGCTTCCTTTGGAGGGCCAAAGGCCTCCTACAAACTGACATCAGGCACCTGGGCAGCTGACTTTACTTACCACTGGAAACAGGCCATCCTTTTTTCCCTACTACCTCTGCCGGCCACCCGGCTCCGGACACCTACAACGCCGAACGGAACAGGATTTCTTCCAGATGCAAGCTGCCACAAGCTGGAAGCCTGGCTTCCCATGGAGGGCCAAAGGCCTGCTACAAACTGACATCAGGCACCTGGGCAGCTGACTTTACTTACCCCTGGAAACAGGCCATCATTTGTGCCCAACTCCCTCTGCCAGGCACCTGGCCTCAACCACCTACAATCATGAGCAGAACAGCATTTCTTCAAGATGCAAGCTGCCACAAACTGGAAGACTTGCTTCCCTTGGAGGGCCAAAGGCCTGCTACAAACTGACATCAGGCACCTGGGCAGCTAACTTTACTTACCCCTGGAAACAGGCCATCCTTTGTGCCCAACTCCCTCTGCCGGGCACCTGGCCTCGGCCACCTACAATCCCGAACGGAACAGGATTACTTCCAGATGCAAGCAGCCACAAGCTGGAAGCCTGGCATCCCATGGAGGAACGATAGCCACCTGGAAACTGACATCAGGCACCTGGGCAGCTGACTTTACTTACCCCTGGAAACAGGCCATCCTTTGTGCCCAACTCCCTCTGCCGGGCACCTGGCCTCGGCCACCTATAATCCCGAACGGAACAGGATTTCTTCCAGATGCAAGCTGCCACAAGCTGGAAGCCTGGCTTCCCATGGAGGGCCAAAGGCCTCCTACAAACTGACATCAGACACCTGGGCAGCTGACTTTACTTACCCCTGGAAACAGGCCATCATTTGTGCCCAACTCCCTCTGCCGGGCACCTGGCCTCGGCCACCTACAATCCCGAATGGAACAGGATTTCTTCCAGATGCAAGCTGCCACAATCTGGAAGACTTGCTTGCCTTGGAGGGCCAAAGGCCTCCTACAAACTGACATCAGGCACCTGGGCAGCTGACTTTACTTACCCCTGGAAACAGGCCATCATTTGTGCCCAACTCCCTCTGCCGGGCACCTGGCCTCGGCCACCTACAATCCCGAATGGAACAGGATTTCTTCCAGATGCAAGCTGCCACAGCTGGAAGACTAGTTTCCCTTGAAAAGCCAAATGCCTACTACAAACTGACATCAGGCACCTGGGCAGCTGACTTTACTTACCCCTGGAAACAGGCCATCATTTGTGCCCAACTCCCTCTGCCGGGCACCAGGCATAGGCCACCGACAATCCCAAACGGAACAGGATTTCTTCAAGATGCAAGCTGCCACAAGCTGGAAGCCTGGCTTCCCTTGGAGGGCCAAAGGCCTCCTACAAACTGACATCAGGCACCTGGGCAGCTGACTTTACTTACCCCTGGAAACAGGCCATCCTTTATGCCCAATTTCCTCTGCTGGGCACCTGGCCTCGGCCACCTACAATCCCGAACGAAACAGGATTTCTTCCAGATGCAAGCTGCCACAAGCTGGAAGCCTGGCTTCCCATGGAGGGCCAAAGGCCTGCTACAAACTGACATCAGGCACCTGGGCAGCTGACTTTACTTACCCCTGGAAACAGTCCATCATTTGTGCCCAACTCCCTCTGCCAGGCACCAGGCCTCGGCCACCTACACTCCCGAGCAAAACAGCATTTCTTCCAGATGCAAGCTGCCACAAACTGGAAGACTAGCTTCCCATGGAGGGCCAAAGGCCTCCTACAAACTGACACCAGGCACCTGGGCAGCTAACTTTACTTACCCCTGGAAACAGGCCATCCTTTGTTCCCAACTCCCTCTGCCGGGCACCTGGCCTCGGCCACCTACAATCCCGAACGGATCAGCATTTCTTCCAGATGCAAGCTGCCACAAGCTGGAAGCCAGGCTTCCCATGGAGTGCCAAAGGCCTGCTACAAACTGACTTCAGGCACCTGGGCAGCTGACTTTACTTACCCCTGGAAACAGGCCATCCTTTGTGCCCAACTCTTTCTGCCGGGCACCAGGCCTCGGACACCTACAATCCCGAACGGAACAGGATTACTTCCAGATGCAAGCTGCCACAAGCTGGAAGCCTGGCATCCCATGGAGGAACAATAGCCACCTACAAACTGACATCAGGCACCTGGGCAGCTGACTTTACTTACCCCTGGAAACAGGCCATCCTTTGTTCCCAACTCCCTCTGCCGGGCACCTGGCCTCGGCCACCTATAATCCCGAACGGAACAGGATTTCTTCCAGATGCAAGCTGCCACAAGCTGGAAGCCTGGCTTCCCATGGAGGGCCAAAGGCCTCCTACAAACTGACATCAGGCACCTGGGCAGCTGACTTTACTTACCCCTGGAAACAGGCCATCATTTGTGCCCAACTCCCTCAGCAGGGCACCTGGCCTCGGCCACCTACAATCCCGAATGGAACAGGATTTCTTCCAGATGCAAGCTGCCACAATCTGGAAGACTTGCTTGCCTTGGAGGGCCAAAGGCCTCCTACAAACTGACATCAGGCACCTGGGCAGCTGTCTTTACTTACCCCTGGAAACAGGCCATCCTTTGTTCCCAACTCCCTTAGCCGGGCACCAGGCCTCGGCCACCTACAATCCCGAACGGAACAGGATTTCTTCCAGATGCAAGCTACCACAAGCCGGAAGCCTGGCTGCTCTTGGAGGGCTAAAGGCCTCCTACAAACTGACATCAGGCACCTGGGCAGCTGACTTTACTTACCCCTGGAAACAGGCCATCATTTGTGCCCAACTCCCTCTGCCGGGCACCTGGCCTCGGCCACCTACAATCCCGAATGGAACAGGATTTCTTCCAGATGCAAGCTGCCACAGCTGGAAGACTAGTTTCCCTTGAAAAGCCAAATGCCTACTACAAACTGACATCAGGCACCTGGGCAGCTGACTTTACTTACCCCTGGAAACAGGCCATCATTTGTGCCCAACTCCCTCTGCCGGGCACCTGGCCTCGGCCACCGACAATCCCAAACAGAACAGGATTTCTTCCAGATGCAAGCTGCCACAAGCTGGAAGCCTGGCTTCCCTTGGAGGGCCAAAGGCCTCCTACAAACTGACATCAGGCACCTGGGCAGCTGACTTTACTTACCCCTGGAAACAGGCCATCCTTTGTTCCCAACTCCCTCTGCCGGGCACCTGGCCTCGACCAACTACAATCCCGAACGGATCAGCATTTCTTCCAGATGCAAGCTGCCACAAGCTGGAAGCCAGGCTTCCCATGGAGGGCCAAAGGCCTGCTACAAACTGACATCAGGCACCTGGGCAGCTGACTTTACTTACCCATGGAAACAGGCCATCCTTTGTGCCCAACTCTTTCTGCCGGGCACCTGGCCTCGGACACCTACAATCCCAAACGGAACAGGATTTCTTCCAGATGCAAGCTGCCACAAGCTGGAAGCCTGGCTTCCCTTGGAGGGCCAAAGGCCTCCTACAAACTGACATCAGGCACCTGGGCAGCTGACTTTACTTACCCCTGGAAACAGGCCATCCTTTGTTCCCAACTCCCTCTGCCGGACACCTGGCCTCGGCCACCTACAATCCCGAATGGAACAGGATTTCTTCCAGATGCAAGCTGCCACAAGCTGGAAGCCAGGCTTCCCATGGAGGGCCAAAGGCCTGCTACAAACTGACATAAGACACCTGGGCAGCTGACTTTACTTACCCGTGGAAACAGTCCATCATTTGTGCCCAACTCCCTCTGCCAGGCACCAGGCCTCGGCCACCTACACTCCCGAGCAAAACAGCATTTCTTCAAGATGCAAGCTGCCACAAACTGGAAGACTAGCTTCCCTTGGAGGGCCAAAGGCCTCCTACAAACTGACACCAGGCACCTGGGAAGCTAACTTTACTTACCCCTGGAAACAGGCCATCCTTTGTTCCCAACTCCCTCTGCCGGGCACCTGGCCTCGGCCACCTACAATCCCGAACGGATCAGCATTTCTTCCAGATGCAAGCTGCCACAAGCTGGAAGCCAGGCTTCCCATGGAGGGCCAAAGGCCTGCTACAAACTGACATCAGACACCTGGGCAGCTGACTTTACTTACCCCTGGAAACAGTCCATCATTTGTGCCCAACTCCCTCTGCCGGGCACCTGGCCTCGGCCACCTACATTCCCGAACGGAACAGGATTTCTTCCAGATGCAAGCCGCCAAAAACTGGAAGACTTGCTTGCCTTGGAGGGCCAAAGGCCTCCTACAAACTGACATCAGGCACCTGGGCAGCTGACTTTACTTACCCCTGGAAACAGGCCATCATTTGTGCCCAACTCCCTCTGCCGGGCACCTGGCCTCGGCCACCTACAATCCCGAATGGAACAGGATTTCTTCCAGATGCAAGCTGCCACAATCTGGAAGACTTGCTTGCCTTGGAGGGCCAAAGGCCTCCTACAAACTGACATCAGGCACCTGGGCAGCTAACTTTACTTACCCCTGAAAACAGGCCATCATTTGTGCCCAACTCCCTCTGCCGGGCACCTGGCCTCGGCCACCTACAATCCCGAATGGAACAGGATTTCTTCCAGATGCAAGCTGCCACAGCTGGAAGACTAGTTTCCCTTGAAAAGCCAAATGCCTACTACAAACTGACATCAGGCACCTGGGCAGCTGAATTTACTTACCCCTGGAAACAGGCCATCATTTTTGCCCAACTCCCTCTGCCGGGCACCAGGCATCGGCCACCGACAATCCCAAACGGAACAGGATTTCTTCAAGATGCAAGCTGCCACAAGCTGGAAGCCTGGCTTCCCTTGGAGGGCTAAAGGCCTGCTACAAACTGACATCAGGCACCTGGGCAGCTGACTTTACTTACCCCTGGAAACAGGCCATCACTTGTGCCCAACTCCCTCTGCCGGGCACCTGGCCTCGGCCACCTACAATCCCGAACGGAACAGGATTTCTTCCAGATGCAAGCTGCCACAAACTGGAAGACTAGCTTCCCTTAGAGGGCCAAAGGCCTCCTACAAACTGACATCAGGCACCTGGGCAGCTGACTTTACTTACCTCTGGAAACAGTCCATCCTTTGTGCCCAACTCCCTCTGCCGGGCACCAGGCCTCGGCCACCTACATACCCAAATAGAACAGGATTTCTTCCAGATGCAAGCAGCCACAAACTGGAAGACTAGCTTCCCTTGGAGGGCCAAAGGCCTCCTACAAACTGACACCAAGCACCTGGGCAGCTAACTTTACTTACCCCTGGAAACAGGCCATCTTTTGTGCCCAACTACCTTAGCCGGACACCAGGCCTCGGCCACCCACAATCCCGAACGGAACAGGATTACTTCCAGATGCAAGCAGCCACAAGCTGGAAGCCTGGCATCCCATGGAGGAACAATAGCCACCTGCAAACTGACATCAGGCACCTGGGCAGCTGACTTTACTTACCCCTGGAAACAGGCCATCCTTTGTGCCCAACTCCGTCTGCCGGGCACCTGGCCTCAGCCACCTATAATCCCGAACGGAACAGGATTTCTTCCAGATGCAAGCTGCCACAAGCTGGAAGCCTGGCTTCCCATGGAGGGCCAAAGGCCTCCTACAAACTGACATCAGGCACCTGGGCAGCTGACTTTACTTACCCCTAGAAACAGGCCATCATTTGTGCCCAACTCCCTCTGCCGGGCACCTGGCCTCGGCCACCTACAATCCCGAATGGAACAGTATTTCTTCCAGATGCAAGCTGCCACAATCTGGAAGACTTGCTTGCCTTGGAGGGCCAAAGGCCTCCTACAAACTGACATCAGGCACCTGGGCAGCTGACTTTACTTACCCCTGGAAACAGGCCATCCTTTGTTCCCAACTCCCTTAGCCGGGCACCAGGCCTCGGCCACCTACGATCCCAAACGGAACAGGATTTCTTCAAGATGCAAGCTACCACAAGCTGGAAGCCTGGCTGCTCTTGGAGGGCCAAAGGCCTCCTACAAACTGACATCAGGCACCTGGGCAGCTGACTTTACTTACCCCTGGAAACAGGCCATCATTTGTGCCCAACTCCCTCTGCCGGGCACCTGGCCTCGGCCACCTACAATCCCGAATGGAACAGGATTTCTTCCAGATGCAAGCGGCCACAGCTGGAAGACTAGTTTCCCTTGAAAAGCCAATTGCCTACTACAAACTGACATCAGGCACCTGGGCAGCTGACTTTACTTACCCCTGGAAACAGGCCATCATTTGTGCCCAACTCCCTCTGCCGGGCACCAGGCCTCGGCCACCTACAATCCCAAACGGAACAGGATTTCTTCCAGATGCAAGCTGCCACAAGCTGGAAGCCTGGCTTCCCTTGGAGGGCCAAAGGCCTCCTACAAACTGACATCAGGCACCTGGGCAGCTGACTTTACTT
Organism: Chamaea fasciata; assembly: GCF_029207755.1. Lineage (NCBI taxonomy): Eukaryota > Metazoa > Chordata > Aves > Passeriformes > Sylviidae > Chamaea > Chamaea fasciata. The sequence goes on from NW_027094450.1 coordinate 25,234, forward strand.
ACCCCTGGAAACAGGCCATCCTTTGTTCCCAACTCCCTCTGCCGGGCACCTGGCCTCGGCCACCTACAATCCCGAACGGATCAGCATTTCTTCCAGATGCAAGCTGCCACAAGCTGGATGCCAGGCTTCCCATGGAGGGCCAAAGGCCTGCTACAAACTGACATCAGGCACCTGGGCAGCTGACTTTACTTACCCCTGGAAACAGGCCATCCTTTGTGCCCAACTCTTTCTGCCGGGCACCTGGCCTCGGACACCTACAATCCCAAACGAAACAGGATTTCTTCCAGATGCAAGCTGCCACAAGCTGGAAGCCTGGCTTCCCTTGGAGGGCCAAAGGCCTCCTACAAACTGACATCAGGCACCTGGGCAGCTGACTTTACTTACCCCTGGAAACAGGCCATCCTTTGTTCCCAACTCCCTCTGCCGGGCACCTGGCCTCGGCCACCTACAATCCCGAATGGAACAGGATTTCTTCCAGATGCAAGCTGCCACAAGCTGGAAGCCAGGCTTCCCATGGAGGGCCAAAGGCCTGCTACAAACTGACATCAGACACCTGGGCAGCTGACTTTACTTACCCCTGGAAACAGTCCATCATTTTTGCCCAACTCCCTCTGCCAGGCACCAGGTTTCGGCCACCTACACTCCCGAGCAAAACAGCATTTCTTCAAGATGCAAGCTGCCACAAACTGGAAGACTAGCTTCCCTTGGAGGGCCAAAGGCCTCCTACAAACTGACATCAGGCACCTGGGCAGCTAACTTTACTTACCCCTTGAAACGGGCCATCCTTTGTGCCCAACTCCCTCTGCCGGGCACCTGGCCTCGGCCACCTACAATCCCGAACGGAACAAGATTTCTTCCAGATGCATGCTGCCACAAACTGGAAGACTAGCATCCCCTGCAGGGCCAAAGGCCTCCTACAAACTGACATCAGGCACCTGGGCAGCTGACTTTACTTAGCCCTGGAAACAGGCCATCATTTGTGCCCAACTCCCTCTGCCGGGCACCAGGCCTCGGCCACCTACAATCCCAAACGGAACAGGATTTCTTCCAGATGCAAGCTGCCACAAGCTGGAAGCCTGGCATCCCATGGAGGAACAATAGCCACCTGCAAACTGACATCAGGCACCTGGGCAGCTGACTTTACTTACCCCTGGAAACAGGCCATCCTTTGTGCCCAACTCCCTCTGCCGGGCACCTGGCCTCGGCCAGCTATAATCCCGAACGGAACAGGATTTCTTCCAGATGCAAGCTGCCACAAGCTGGAAGCCTGGCTTCCCATGGAGGGCCAAAGGCCACTTACAAACTTACATCATGTACCTGGGCAGATGACTTTACCTACCCTTAGAAACAGGCCATCATTTGTGCCCAACTCCCTCTGCCGGGCACCTGGCCTCGGCCACCTACAATCCCGAATGGAACAGGATTTCTTCCAGATGCAAGCTGCCACAATCTGGAAGACTTGCTTGCCTTGGAGGGCCAAAGGCCTCCTACAAACTGACATCAGGCACCTGGGCAGCTGACTTTACTTACCCCTGGAAACAGGCCATCCTTTGTTCCCAACTCCCTTAGCCGGGCACCAGGCCTCGGCCACCTACGATCCCAAACGGAACAGGATTTCTTCAAGATGCAAGCTACCACAAGCTGGAAGCCTGGCTGCTCTTGGAGGGCAAAAGGCCTCCTACAAACTGACATCAGGCACCTGGGCAGCTGACTTTACTTACCCCTGGAAACAGGTCATCATTTGTGCCCAACTCCCTCGGCCGGGCACCTGGCCTCGGCCACCTACAATCCCGAATGGAACAGGATTTCTTCCAGATGCAAGCTGCCACAATCTGGAAGACTTGCTTGCCTTGGAGGGCCAAAGGCCTCCTACAAACTGACATCAGGCACCTGGGCAGCTGACTTTACTTACCCCTGGAAACAGGCCATCCTTTGTTCCCAACTCCCTCTGCCGGGCACCTGGCCTCGGCCACCTACAATCAATCCGAACGGAACAGCATTTCTTCCAGATGCATGCTGCAACATGGTGGAAGCCAGGCTTCTTATGGAGGGCCAAAGGCCTGCTACAAACTGACATCAGACACCTGGGCAGCTGACTTTACTAACCCCTGGAAAGTGGCCATCATTTGTGCCCAACTCCCTCTGCCGGGCACCTGGCCTCGGCCACCTACAATCCCGAACGGAACTGGATTTCTTCCAGATGCAAGCTGCCACAAACTGGAAGACTAGCTTCCCTTGGAGGGCCAAAGGCCTCCTACAAACTGACATCAGGCACCTGGGCAGCTGACTTTACTTACCCCTGGAAACAGGCCATCCTTTGTTCCCTACTCCCTCAGCAGGCCTCCCGGCTCCAGACACCTACAATCCCGAACGGAACAGGATTTCTTCCAGATGCAAGCTGCCACAAGCTGGAAGCCTGGCTTCCCATGGAGGGCCAAAGGCCTGCTACAAACTGACATCAGGCACCTGGGCAGCTGACTTTACTTACCCCTGGAAACAGGCCATCATTTGTGCCCAACTCCCTCTGCGGGCACCTGGCCTCGATCACCTACAATCATGAGTAGAACAGCATTTCTTCAAGATGCAAGCTGCCACAAACTGGAAGACTAGCTTCCCTTGGAGGGCCAAAGGCCTCCTACAAACTGACATCAGGCACCAGGGCAGCTAACTTTACTTACCCCTGGAAACAGGCCATCATTTGTGCCCAACTCCCTCTGCCGGGCACCTGGCCTCGGCCACCTACAATCCCGAACGGAACAGGATTTCTTCCAGATGCATGCTGCCACAAACTGGAAGACTAGCTTCCCTTGCATGGCCAAAGGCCTCCTACAAACTGACATCAGGCACCTGGGCAGCTGACTTTACTTACCCCTGGAAAAAGGCCATCCTTTGTGCCCAACTTTGTGTGGCGGGAACCCGGCTTCGGCCACCTACAATCCCGAATGGAAAAGGATTTCTTCCAGATGCAAGCTGCCACAAGCTGGAAGCCTGGCTTCCTTGGAGGGCCAGAGGCCCCTTCAAACTGACATCAGGCACCTGGGCAGCTGACTTTACTTACCCCTGGAACAGGGCCATCCTAGGTGCCCAACTCCGTGTGGCGGGCCCCGGCATATGGCGCCTTCAATCCCGAACGGAACAGGATTTCTTCCAGATGCAAGCTGCTACAAGCAGGAAGACTGGAATCCCTTGGAGGACAAAAGGCCTCGTACAAACTGACATCAGGCACGTGGGCAGGTGACTTTACTTACCCTGGAAAGAGGCCATCCTTTGTGCCTAACTCCCTCTGCTGGGCACCCGGTCTAGGTCACCTAAAATCCCGAACAGAACAGGATTACTTCCAGATGCAAGCTGCCACATGTTGGAAGCTCGGGCTTCCCTTGTAAGGCCAAAGGCCTCCTACAAACTGACATCAGGCACCTGGGCAGCTGACTTTACTTACTCCTGGAAAATGGCCATCATTTGTGCCCAACTCCCTCTACCAGGCACCCGGCCTCGGCCACCGACAATCCCGAAAGGAACAGGATTTCTTCCAGATGCAAGCTGCCTCAAGTTGGAAACCCGGCATCCCTTGGAGGGCCAAAGGCCTCCGACAAACTGACATCAGGTATCTGGGTAGGTGACTTTACTTACCCCTGGAAACAGGCCATCCTTTGTGCCCAACTCCCACGGCCAGGCACCCGGCCTCGGCCACCTACAATCTTGAACGGAACAGGATTTCTTCCAGATGCAAGCTGCCACAATCTGGAAGGCTGGCTTAACTTGGAGGACCAAAGGCCTCCTACAAACTGAAATCAGGCACCTGAGTAGGTGACTTTTTTTACCCCGGGAAGCAGGCCATCCTTTGTGCACAACTCCCTCTGCCAAGCACTCGGCCTCGGCCACCTACAGTCACGAACGGAACAGGATTTCTTCCAGATGCAACCTGCCACCAGCTGGAAGGCTGGCATAATTGGAGGCTTAAAGGCCTCCTACAAACTGACATCAGGCACCTGGGCAGCTGACTTTACTTACCCCTGGAAAAGGGCCATCCTTGGTGCCCAACTCCGTGTGGCGGGCACCCGGCATATGGCACCTTCAATCCCGAACGGAACAGGATTTCTTCCAGATGCAAGCTGCTACAAGCAGGAAGACTGGAATCCCTTGGAGGACAAAAGGCCTCGTACAAACTGACATCAGGCACGTGGGCAGGTGACTTTACTTACCCCTGGAAAGAGGCCATCCTTTGTGCCTAACTCCCTCTGCTGGGCACCCGGTCTAGGCCACCTAAAATCCCGAACAGAACAGGATTACTTCCAGATGCAAGCTGCCACATGTTGAAAGCTCGGCTTCCCTTGTAAGGCCAAAGGCCTCCTACAAACTGACATCAGGCACCTGGGCAGCTGACTTTACTTACTCCTGGAAAATGGCCATCATTTGTGCCCAACTCCCTCTACCAGGCACCCGCCTCGGCCACCGACAATCCCGAAAGGAACAGTATTTCTTCCAGATGCAAGCTGCCTCAAGTTGGAAACCCGGCATCCCTTGGAGGGCCAAAGGCCTCCGACAAACTGACATCAGGTATCTGGGTAGGTGACTTTACTTACCCCTGGAAACAGGCCATCCTTTGTGCCCAACTCCCACGGCCAGGCACCCGGCCTCGGCCACCTACAATCTTGAACGGAACAGGATTTCTTCCAGATGCAAGCTGCCACAATCTGGAAGGCTGGCTTAACTTGGAGGACCAAAGGCCTCCTACAAACTGAAATCAGGAACCTGAGTAGGTGACTTTTTTTACCCCGGGAAGCAGGCCATCCTTTGTGCACAACTCCCTCTGCCAAGCACTCGGCCTCGGCCACCTACAGTCACGAACGGAACAGGATTTCTTCCAGATGCAACCTGCCACCAGCTGGAAGGCTGGCATAATTGGAGGCTTAAAGGCCTCCTACAAACTGACATCAGGCACCTGGGCAGGTTACTTTACTTACCCCTGGAAACAGGCCATAATTTGTGCCCAACTCCCTCTGCCGGGCACCTGGCCTCGGCCACCTACAATCCCGAATGGAACAGGATTTCTTCCAGATGCAAGCTGCCACAAACTGGAAGACTAGCTTCCCTTAGAGGGCCAAAGGCCTCCTACAAACTGACATCAGGCACATGGGAAGCTGACTTTACTTACCCCTGGAAGCAGGCCATCATTTGTGCCCAACTCCCTCTGCCGGGCTGCAGGCCTCGGCCACCTACATTCTCAAATAGAACAGGATTTCTTCCAGATGCAAGCAGCCACAAACTGGAAGACTTGCTTCCCTTGGAGGGCCAAAGGCCTCCTACAAACTGACACTAAGCACCTGGCCAGCTAACTTTACTTACCCCTGGAAACAGGCCATCCTTTGTTCCCAACTCCCTCTGCCGGACACCAGGCCTCGGCCACCTACGATCCCAAACGGAACAGGATTTCTTCCAGATGCAAGCTGCCACAAGCTGGAAGCCTGGCTGCTCTTGGAGGGCCAAAGGCCTCCTACAAACTGACATCAGGCACCTGGGCAGCTGACTTTACTTACCCCTGGAAACAGGCCATAATTTGTGCCAAACTCCCTCTGCCGGGCACCTGGCCTCGGCCACCTACAATCCCGAACGGAACAGGATTTCTTCCAGATGCAAGCTGCCACAAGGTGGAAGCCTACCTTCCCATGGAGGGCCAAAGGCCTGCTACAAACTGACATCAGGCACCTGGGCAGCTGACTTTACTTACCCCTGGAAACAGGCCATCCTTTGTGCCCAATTTCCTCTGCCGGGCACCTGGCCTCGGCCACCTACAATCCCGAACGGAACAGGATTTCTTCCAGATGCAAGCTGCCACAAGCTGGAAGCCTGGCTTCCCATGGAGGGCCAAAGGCCTGCTACAAACTGACATCAGGCACCTGGGCAGCTGACTTTACTTACCCCTGGAAACAGGCCATCATTTGTGCCCACCTCCCTCTGCCAGGCACCAGGCCTCGGCCACCTACAATCCCGAGCAGAACAGCATTTCTTCAAGATGCAAGCTGCCACAAGCTGGAAGACTAGCTTCCCTTGCAGTGCCAAAGGCCTCCTACAAACTGACACTAGGCACCTGGGCAGCTAACTTTACTAACCCCTGGAAACAGGCCATCATTTGTGCCCAACTCCCTCTGCCGGGCACCTGGCCTCGGCCACCTACAATCGCGAATGGAACAGGATTTCTTCCAGATGCAAGCTGCCACAGCTGGAAGACTAGTTTCCCTTGAAAAGCCAAATGCCTCCTACAAACTGACATCAGGCACCTGGGCAGCTGACTTTACTTACCCCTGGAAACAGGCCATCCTTTGTTCCCAACTCCCTTAGCCGGGCACAAGGCCTCGGCCACCTACGATCCCAAACGGAACAGGATTTCTTCAAGATGCAAGCTACCACAAGCTGGAAGCCTGGCTGCTCTTGGAGGGCCAAAGGCCTCCTACAAACTGACATCAGGCACCTGGGCAGCTGACTTTACTTACCCCTGGAAACAGGCCATAATTTGTGCCCAACTCCCTCGGCCGGGCACCTGGCCTCGGCCACCGACAATCCCGAATGGAACAGGATTTCTTCCAGATGCAAGCTGCCACAATCTGGAAGACTTGCTTGCCTTGGAGGGCCAAAGGCCTCCTACAAACTGACATCAGACACCTGGGCAGCTGACTTTACTTACCCCTGGAAACAGGCCATCCTTTGTTCCCAACTCCCTCTGCCGGGCACCTGGCCTCGGCCACCTACAATCCCGAACGGAACAGCATTTCTTCCAGATGCATGCTGCAACATGGTGGAAGCCAGGCTTCTTATGGAGGGCCAAAGGCCTGCTACAAACTGACATCAGACACCTGGGCAGCTGACTTTACTAACCCCTGGAAAGTGGCCATCATTTGTGCCCAACTCCCTCTGCCGGGCACCTGGCCTCGGCCACCTACAATCCCGAACGGAACTGGATTTCTTCCAGATGCAAGCTGCCACAAACTGGAAGACTAGCTTCCCTTGGAGGGCCAAAGGCCTCCTACAAACTGACATCAGGCACCTGGGCAGCTGACTTTACTTACCCCTGGAAACAGGCCATCCTTTGTTCCCTACTCCCTCAGCTGGCCTCCCGGCTCCAGACACCTACAATCCCGAACGGAACAGGATTTCTTCCAGATGCAAGCTGCCACAAGCTGGAAGCCTGGCTTCCCATGGAGGGCCAAAGGCCTGCTACAAACTGACATCAGGCACCTGGGCAGCTGACTTTACTTACCCCTGGAAACAGGCCATCATTTGTGCCCAACTCCCTCTGCCGGGCACCTGGCCTCGATCACCTACAATCATGAGTAGAACAGCATTTCTTCAAGATGCAAGCTGCCACAAACTGGAAGACTAGCTTCCCTTGGAGGGCCAAAGGCCTCCTACAAACTGACATCAGGCACCAGGGCAGCTAACTTTACTTACCCCTGGAAACAGGCCATCATTTGTGCCCAACTCCCTCTGCCGGGCACCTGGCCTCGGCCACCTACAATCCCGAACGGAACAGGATTTCTTCCAGATGCATGCTGCCACAAACTGGAAGACTAGCTTCCCTTGCAGGGCCAAAGGCCTCCTACAAACTGACATCAGGCACCTGGGCAGCTGACTTTACTTACCCCTGGAAAAAGGCCATCCTTTGTGCCCAACTTTGTGTGGCGGGAACCCGGCTTCGGCCACCTACAATCCCGAATGGAAAAGGATTTCTTCCAGATGCAAGCTGCCACAAGCTGGAAGCCTGGCTTCCCTTGGAGGGCCAGAGGCCCCTTCAAACTGACATCAGGCACCTGGGCAGCTGACTTTACTTACCCCTGGAACAGGGCCATCCTAGGTGCCCAACTCCGTGTGGCGGGCACCCGGCATATGGCGCCTTCAATCCCGAACGGAACAGGATTTCTTCCAGATGCAAGCTGCTACAAGCAGGAAGACTGGAATCCCTTGGAGGACAAAAGGCCTCGTACAAACTGACATCAGGCACGTGGGCAGGTGACTTTACTTACCCCTGGAAAGAGGCCATCCTTTGTGCCTAACTCCCTCTGCTGGGCACCCGGTCTAGGTCACCTAAAATCCCGAACAGAACAGGATTACTTCCAGATGCAAGCTGCCACATGTTGGAAGCTCGGCTTCCCTTGTAAGGCCAAAGGCCTCCTACAAACTGACATCAGGCACCTGGGCAGCTGACTTTACTTACTCCTGGAAAATGGCCATCATTTGTGCCCAACTCCCTCTACCAGGCACCCGGCCTCGGCCACCGACAATCCCGAAAGGAACAGGATTTCTTCAAGATGCAAGCTGCCACAAGCTGGAAGCCTGGCTTCCCATGGAGGGCCAAAGGCCTGCTACAAACTGACATCAGGCACCTGGGCAGCTGACTTTACTTACCCCTGGAAACAGTCCATCATTTGTGCCCAACTCCCTCTGCCAGGCACCAGGCCTCGGCCACCTACACTCCCGAGCAAAACAGCATTTCTTCCAGATGCAAGCTGCCACAAACTGGAAGACTAGCTTCCCTTGGAGGGCCAAAGGCCTCCTACAAACTGACACCAGGCACCTGGGCAGCTAACTTTACTTACCCCTGGAAACAGGCCATCCTTTGTTCCCAACTCCCTCTGCCGGGCACCTGGCCTCGGCACCTACAATCCCGAACGGATCAGCATTTCTTCCAGATTCAAGCTGCCACAAGCTGGAAGCCAGGCTTCCCATGGAAGGGCCAAAGGCCTGCTACAAACTGACATCAGGCACCTGGGCAGCTGACTTTACTTACCCCTGGAAACAGGCCATCCTTTGTGCCCAACTCTTTCTGCCGGGCACCAGGCCTCGGACACCTACAATCCCGAACGGAACAGGATTACTTCCAGATGCAAGCTGCCACAAGCTGGAAGCCTGGCATCCCATGGAGGAACAATAGCCACCTACAAACTGACATCAGGCACCTGGGCAGTTGACTTTACTTACCACTGGAAACAGGCCATCCTTTGTGCCCAACTCCGTCTGCCGGGCACCTGGCCTCGGCCACCTATAATCCCGAACGGAACAGGATTTCTTCCAGATGCAAGCTGCCACAAGCTGGAAGCCTGGCTTCCCATGGAGGGCCAAAGGCCTCCTACAAACTGACATCAGGCACCTGGGCAGCTGACTTTACTTACCCCTGGAAACAGGCCATCCTTTGTGCCCAACTCTTTCTGCCGGGCACCAGGCCTCGGACACCTACAATCCCGAACGGAACAGGATTACTTCCAGATGCAAGCTGCCACAAGCTGGAAGCCTGGCATCCCATGGAGGAACAATAGCCACCTACAAACTGACATCAGGCACCTGGGCAGTTGACTTTACTTACCCCTGGAAACAGGCCATCCTTTGTGCCCAACTCCGTCTGCCGGGCACCTGGCCTCGGCCACCTATAATCCCGAACGGAACAGGATTTCTTCCAGATGCAAGCTGCCACAAGCTGGAAGCCTGGCTTCCCATGGAGGGCCAAAGGCCTCCTACAAACTGACATCAGGCACCTGGGCAGCTGACTTTACTTACCCCTGGAAACAGGCCATCATTTGTGCCCAACTCCCTCTGCCGGGCACCTGGCCTCGGCCACCTACAATCTCGAATGGAACAGGATTTCTTCCAGATGCAAGCTGCCACAATCTGGAAGACTTGCTTGCCTTGGAGGGCCAAAGGCCTCCTACAAACTGACATCAGGCACCTGGGAAGCTGTCTTTACTTACCCCTGGAAACAGGCCATCCTTTGTTCCCAACTCCCTTAGCCGGGCACCAGGCCTCGGCCACCTACAATCCCGAACGGAACAGGATTTCTTCCAGATGCAAGCTACCACAAGCCGGAAGCCTGGCTGCTCTTGGAGGGCTAAAGGCCTCCTACAAACTGACATCAGGCACCTGGGCAGCTGACTTTACTTACCCCTGGAAACAGGCCATCATTTGTGCCCAACTCCCTCTGCCGGGCACCTGGCCTCGGCCACCTACAATCCCGAATGGAACAGGATTTCTTCCAGATGCAAGCTGCCACAGCTGGAAGACTAGTTTCCCTTGAAAAGCCAAATGCCTACTACAAACTGACATCAGGCACCTGGGCAGCTGAATTTACTTACCCCTGGAAACAGGCCATCATTTGTGCCCAACTCCCTCTGCCGGGCACCAGGCATCGGCCACCGACAATCCCAAACGGAACAGGATTTCTTCCTTCCAGATGCAAGCTGCCACAAGCTGGAAGCCTGGCTTCCCTTGGAGGGCCAAAGGCCTCCTACAAACTGACATCAGGCACCTTGGCAGCTGACTTTACTTACCCCTGGAAACAGGCCATCCTTTGTTCCCAACTCCCTCTGCCGGGCACCTGGCCTCGGCCACCAACAATCCCGAACGGAACAGCATTTCTTCCAGATACAAGCTGCCACAAGCTGGAAGCCAGGCTTCCCATGGAGGGCCAAAGGCCTGCTACAAACTGACATCAGACACCTGGGCAGCTGACTTTACTAACCCCTGGAAAGAGGCTATCATTTGTGCCCAACTCCCTCTGCCGGGCACCTGGCCTCGGCCACCTACAATCCCGAACGGAACAGGATTTCTTCCAGATGCATGCTGCCACAAACTGGAAGACTAGCTTCCCTTGGAGGGCCAAAGGCCTCCTACAAACTGACATCAGGCACCTGGGCAGCTGACTTTACTTACCACTGGAAACAGGCCATCCTTTTTTCCCTACTACCTCTGCCGGCCACCCGGCTCCGGACACCTACAACGCCGAACGGAACAGGATTTCTTCCAGATGCAAGCTGCCACAAGCTGGAAGCCTGGCTTCCCATGGAGGGCCAAAGGCCTGCTACAAACTGACATCAGGCACCTGGGCAGCTGACTTTACTTACCCCTGGAAACAGGCCATCATTTGTGCCCAACTCCCTCTGCCAGGCACCTGGCCTCAACCACCTACAATCATGAGCAGAACAGCATTTCTTCAAGATGCAAGCTGCCACAAACTGGAAGACTTGCTTCCCTTGGAGGGCCAAAGGCCTGCTACAAACTGACATCAGGCACCTGGGCAGCTAACTTTACTTACCCCTGGAAACAGGCCATCCTTTGTGCCCAACTCCCTCTGCCGGGCACCTGGCCTCGGCCACCTACAATCCCGAACGGAACAGGATTACTTCCAGATGCAAGCAGCCACAAGCTGGAAGCCTGGCATCCCATGGAGGAACGATAGCCACCTGGAAACTGACATCAGGCACCTGGGCAGCTGACTTTACTTACCCCTGGAAACAGGCCATCCTTTGTGCCCAACTCCCTCTGCCGGGCACCTGGCCTCGGCCACCTATAATCCCGAACGGAACAGGATTTCTTCCAGATGCAAGCTGCCACAAGCTGGAAGCCTGGCTTCCCATGGAGGGCCAAAGGCCTCCTACAAACTGACATCAGACACCTGGGCAGCTGACTTTACTTACCCCTGGAAACAGGCCATCATTTGTGCCCAACTCCCTCTGCCGGGCACCTGGCCTCGGCCACCTACAATCCCGAATGGAACAGGATTTCTTCCAGATGCAAGCTGCCACAATCTGGAAGACTTGCTTGCCTTGGAGGGCCAAAGGCCTCCTACAAACTGACATCAGGCACCTGGGCAGCTGACTTTACTTACCCCTGGAAACAGGCCATCATTTGTGCCCAACTCCCTCTGCCGGGCACCTGGCCTCGGCCACCTACAATCCCTGAATGGAACAGGATTTCTTCCAGATGCAAGCTGCCACAGCTGGAAGACTAGTTTCCCTTGAAAAGCCAAATGCCTACTACAAACTGACATCAGGCACCTGGGCAGCTGACTTTACTTACCCCTGGAAACAGGCCATCATTTGTGCCCAACTCCCTCTGCCGGGCACCAGGCATAGGCCACCGACAATCCCAAACGGAACAGGATTTCTTCAAGATGCAAGCTGCCACAAGCTGGAAGCCTGGCTTCCCTTGGAGGGCCAAAGGCCTCCTACAAACTGACATCAGGCACCTGGGCAGCTGACTTTACTTACCCCTGGAAACAGGCCATCCTTTATGCCCAATTTCTTCTGCTGGGCACCTGGCCTCGGCCACCTCCAATCCCGAACGAAACTGGATTTCTTCCAGATGCAAGCTGCCACAAGCTGGAAGCCTGGCTTCCCATGGAGGGCCAAAGGCCTGCTACAAACTGACATCAGGCACCTGGGCAGCTGACTTTACTTACCCCTGGAAACAGTCCATCATTTGTGCCCAACTCCCTCTGCCAGGCACCAGGCCTCGGCCACCTACACTCCCCGAGCAAAACAGCATTTCTTCCAGATGCAAGCTGCCACAAACTGGAAGACTAGCTTCCCATGGAGGGCCAAAGGCCTCCTACAAACTGACACCAGGCACCTGGGCAGCTAACTTTACTTACCCCTGGAAACAGGCCATCCTTTGTTCCCAACTCCCTCTGCCGGGCACCTGGCCTCGGCCACCTACAATCCCGAACGGATCAGCATTTCTTCCAGATGCAAGCTGCCACAAGCTGGAAGCCAGGCTTCCCATGGAGTGCCAAAGGCCTGCTACAAACTGACTTCAGGCACCTGGGCAGCTGACTTTACTTACCCCTGGAAACAGGCCATCCTTTGTTCCCAACTCCCTCTGCCGGGCACCTGGCCTCGGCCACCTATAATCCCGAACGGAACAGGATTTCTTCCAGATGCAAGCTGCCACAAGCTGGAAGCCTGGCTTCCCATGGAGGGCCAAAGGCCTCCTACAAACTGACATCAGGCACCTGGGCAGCTGACTTTACTTACCCCTGGAAACAGGCCATCATTTGTGCCCAACTCCCTCAGCAGGGCACCTGGCCTCGGCCACCTACAATCCCGAATGGAACAGGATTTCTTCCAGATGCAAGCTGCCACAATCTGGAAGACTTGCTTGCCTTGGAGGGCCAAAGGCCTCCTACAAACTGACATCAGGCACCTGGGCAGCTGTCTTTACTTACCCCTGGAAACAGGCCATCCTTTGTTCCCAACTCCCTTAGCCGGGCACCAGGCCTCGGCCACCTACAATCCCGAACGGAACAGGATTTCTTCCAGATGCAAGCTACCACAAGCCGGAAGCCTGCTGCTCTTGGAGGGCTAAAGGCCTCCTACAAACTGACATCAGGCACCTGGGCAGCTGACTTTACTTACCCCTGGAAACAGGCCATCATTTGTGCCCAACTCCCTCTGCCGGGCACCTGGCCTCGGCCACCTACAATCCCGAATGGAACAGGATTTCTTCCAGATGCAAGCTGCCACAGCTGGAAGACTAGTTTCCCTTGAAAAGCCAAGTGCCTACTACAAACTGACCATCAGGCACCTGGCAGCTGAATTTACTTACCCCTGGAAACAGGCCATCATTTGTGCCCAACTCCCTCTGCCGGGCACCAGGCATCGGCCACCGACAATCCCAAACGGAACAGGATTTCTTCAAGATGCAAGCTGCCACAAGCTGGAAGCCTGGCTTCCCTTGGAGGGCTAAAGGCCTGCTACAAACTGGACATCAGGCACCTGGGCAGCTGACTTTACTTACCCCTGGAAACAGGCCATCATTTGTGCCCAACTCCCTCTGCCGGGCACCTGGCCTCGGCCACCGACAATCCCAAACAGAACAGGATTTCTTCCAGATGCAAGCTGCCACAAGCTGGAAGCCTGGCTTCCCTTGGAGGGCCAAAGGCCTCCTACAAACTGACATCAGGCACCTGGGCAGCTGACTTTACTTACCCCTGGAAACAGGCCATCCTTTGTTCCCAACTCCCTCTGCCGGGCACCTGGCCTCGACCAACTACAATCCCGAACGGATCAGCATTTTCTTCCAGATGCAGCTGCCACAAGCTGGAAGCCAGGCTTCCCATGGAGGGCCAAAGGCCTGCTACAAACTGACATCAGGCACCTGGGCAGCTGACTTTACTTACCCATGGAAACAGGCCATCTTTGTGCCCAACTCTTTCTGCCGGGCACCTGGCCTCGGACACCTACAATCCCAAACGGAACAGGATTTCTTCCAGATGCAAGCTGCCACAAGCTGGAAGCCTGGCTTCCCTTGGAGGGCCAAAGGCCTCCTACAAACTGACATCAGGCACCTGGGCAGCTGACTTTACTTACCCCTGGAAACAGGCCATCCTTTGTTCCCAACTCCCTCTGCCGGACACCTGGCCTCGGCCACCTACAATCGCGAATGGAACAGGATTTCTTCCAGATGCAAGCTGCCACAAGCTGGAGCCAGCTTCCCATGGAGGGCAAAGGCCTGCTACAAACTGACATAAGACACCTGGGGCAGCTGACTTTACTTACCCGTGGAAACAGTTCATCATTTGTGCCCAACTCCCTCTGCCAGGCACCAGGCCTCGGCCACCTACACTCCCGAGCAAAACAGCATTCTCAAGATGCAAGCTGCCACAACTGGAAGACTAGCTTCCTTGGAGGGCCAAAGGCCTCCTACAAACTGACACCAGGCACCTGGGAAGCTAACTTTACTTACCCCTGGAAACAGGCCATCCTTTGTGCCCAACTCCCTCTGCCGGGCACCTGGCCTCGGCCACCTACAATCCCGAACGGATCAGCATTTCTTCCAGATGCAACCTGCCACCAGCTGGAAGCCAGGCTTCCCATGGAGGGCCAAAGGCCTGCTACAAACTGACATCAGACACCTGGGCAGCTGACTTTACTTACCCCTGGAAACAGTCTATCATTTGTGCCCAACTCCCTCTGCCGGGCACCTGGCCTCGGCCACCTACATTCCCGAACGGAACAGGATTTCTTCCAGATGCAAGCCGCCAAAAACTGGAAGACTTGCTTGCCTTGGAGGGCCAATGGCCTCCTACAAACTGACATCAGGCACCTGGGCAGCTGACTTTACTTACCCCTGGAAACAGGCCATCATTTGTGCCCAACTCCCTCTGCCGGGCACCTGGCCTCGGCCACCTACAATCCCGAATGGAACAGGATTTCTTCCAGATGCAAGCTGCCACAATCTGGAAGACTTGCTTGCCTTGGAGGGCCAAAGGCCTCCTACAAACTGACATCAGGCACCTGGGCAGCTAACTTTACTTACCCCTGAAAACAGGCCATCATTTGTGCCCATCTCCCCTCTGCCGGGCACCTGGCCTCGGCCACCTACAATCCCGAATGGAACAGGATTTCTTCCAGATGCAAGCTGCCACAGCTGAAGACTAGTTTCCCCTTGAAAAGCCAAATGCCTACTACAAACTGACATCAGGCACCTGGGCAGCTGAATTTACTTACCCCTGGAAACAGGCCATCATTTGTGCCCAACTCCCTCTGCCGGGCACCAGGCATCGGCCACCGACAATCCCAAACGGAACAGGATTTCTTCAAGATGCAAGCTGCCACAAGCTGGAAGCCTGGCTTCCCTTGGAGGGCTAAAGGCCTGCTACAAACTGACATCAGGCACCTGGGCAGCTGACTTTACTTACCCCTGGAAACAGGCCATCACTTGTGCCCAACTCCCTCTGCCGGGCACCTGGCCTCGGCCACCTACAATCCCGAACGGAACAGGATTTCTTCCAGATGCAAGCTGCCACAAACTGGAAGACTAGCTTCCCTTAGAGGGCCAAAGGCCTCCTACAAACTGACATCAGGCACCTGGGCAGCTGACTTTACTTACCTCTGGAAACAGTCCATCCTTTGTGCCCAACTCCCTCTGCCGGGCACCAGGCCTCGGCCACCTACATACCCAAATAGAACAGGATTTCTTCCAGATGCAAGCAGCCACAAACTGGAAGACTAGCTTCCCTTGGAGGGCCAAAGGCCTCCTACAAACTGACACCAAGCACCTGGGCAGCTAACTTTACTTACCCCTGGAAACAGGCCATCTTTTGTGCCCAACTACCTTAGCCGGACACCAGGCCTCGGCCACCTACAATCCCGAACGGAAAAGGATTACTTCCAGATGCAAGCAGCCACAAGCTGGAAGCCTGGCATCCCATCGAGGAACAATAGCCACCTGCAAACTGACATCAGGCACCTGGGCAGCTGACTTTACTTACCCCTGGAAACAGGCCATCCTTGGTGCCCAACTCCGTCTGCCGGGCACCTGGCCTCAGCCACCTATAATCCCGAACGGAACAGGATTTCTTCCAGATGCAAGCTGCCACAAGCTGGAAGCCTGGCTTCCCATGGAGGGCCAAAGGCCTCCTACAAACTGACATCAGGCACCTGGGCAGCTGACTTTACTTACCCCTAGAAACAGGCCATCATTTGTGCCCAACTCCCCTCTGCCGGGCACCTGGCCTCGGCCACCTACAATCCCGAATGGAACAGTATTTCTTCCAGATGCAAGCTGCCACAATCTGGAAGACTTGCTTGCCTTGGAGGGCCAAAGGCCTCCTACAAACTGACATCAGGCACCTGGGCAGCTGACTTTACTTACCCCTGGAAACAGGCCATCCTTTGTTCCCAACTCCCTTAGCCGGGCACCAGGCCTCGGCCACCTACGATCCCAAACGGAACAGGATTTCTTCAAGATGCAAGCTACCACAAGCTGGAAGCCTGGCTGCTCTTGGAGGGCCAAAGGCCTCCTACAAACTGACATCAGGCACCTGGGCAGCTGACTTTACTTACCCCTGGAAACAGGCCATCATTTGTGCCCAACTCCCTCTGCCGGGCACCTGGCCTCGGCCACCTACAATCCCGAATGGAACAGGATTTCTTCCAGATGCAAGCGGCCACAGCTGGAAGACTAGTTTCCCTTGAAAAGCCAATTGCCTACTACAAACTGACATCAGGCACCTGGGCAGCTGACTTTACTTACCCCTGGAAACAGGCCATCATTTGTGCCCAACTCCCTCTGCCGGGCACCAGGCCTCGGCCACCTACAATCCCAAACGGAACAGGATTTCTTCCAGATGCAAGCTGCCACAAGCTGGAAGCCTGGCTTCCCTTGGAGGGCCAAAGGCCTCCTACAAACTGACATCAGGCACCTGGGCAGCTGACTTTACTTACCCCTGGAAACAGGCCATCCTTTGTTCCCAACTCCCTCTGCCGGGCACCTGGCCTCGGCCACCTACAATCCCGAACGGATCAGCATTTCTTCCAGATGCAAGCTGCCACAAGCTGGATGCCAGGCTTCCCATGGAGGGCCAAAGGCCTGCTACAAACTGACATCAGGCACCTGGGCAGCTGACTTTACTTACCCCTGGAAACAGGCCATCCTTTGTGCCCAACTCTTTCTGCCGGGCACCTGGCCTCGGACACCTACAATCCCAAACGAAACAGGATTTCTTCCAGATGCAAGCTGCCACAAGCTGGAAGCCTGGCTTCCCTTGGAGGGCCAAAGGCCTCCTACAAACTGACATCAGGCACCTGGGCAGCTGACTTTACTTACCCCTGGAAACAGGCCATCCTTTGTTCCCAACTCCCTCTGCCGGGCACCTGGCCTCGGCCACCTACAATCCCGAATGGAACAGGATTTCTTCCAGATGCAAGCTGCCACAAGCTGGAAGCCAGGCTTCCCATGGAGGGCCAAAGGCCTGCTACAAACTGACATCAGACACCTGGGCAGCTGACTTTACTTACCCCTGGAAACAGTCCATCATTTTTGCCCAACTCCCTCTGCCAGGCACCAGGTTTCGGCCACCTACACTCCCGAGCAAAACAGCATTTCTTCAAGATGCAAGCTGCCACAAGCTGGAAGCCAGGCTTCTTATGGAGGGCCAAAGGCCTGCTACAAACTGACATCAGACACCTGGGCAGCTGACTTTACTAACCCCTGGAAAGTGGCCATCATTTGTGCCCAACTCCCTCTGCCGGGTCCTGGCCTCGGCCACCTACAATCCCGAACGGAACAGGATTTCTTCCAGATGCAAGCTGCCACAAACTGGAAGACTAGCTTCCCATGGAGGGCCAAAGGCCTCCTACAAACTGACATCAGGCACCTGGGCAGCTGACTTTACTTACCCCTGGAAACAGGCCATCCTTTGTTCCCTACTCCCTCAGCAGGCCACCCGGCTCCGGACACCTACAACGCCGAACGGAACGGGATTTCTTCCAGATGCAAGCTGCCACAAGCTGGAAGCCTGGCTTCCCATGGAGGGCCAAAGGCCTGCTACAAACTGACATCAGGCACCTGGGCAGCTGACTTTACTTACCCCTGGAAACAGGCCATCATTTGTGCCCAACTCCCTCTGCCGGGCACCTGGCCTCGATCACCTTAAATCATGAGTAGAACAGCATTTCTTCAAGATGCAAGCTGCCACAAACTGGAAGACTAGCTTCCCTTGGAGGGCCAAAGGCCTCCTACAAACTGACATCAGGCACCTGGGCAGCAAACTTTACTTACCCCTGGAAACAGGCCATCCTTTGTGCCCAACTCCCTCTGCCGGGCACCTGGCCTCGGCCACCTACAATCCCGAACGGAACAGGATTTCTTCCAGATGCATGCTGCCACAAACTGGAAGACTAGCTTCCCTTGCAGGGCCAAAGGCCTCCTACAAACTGACATCAGGCACCTGGGCAGCTGACTTTACTTAGCCCTGGAAACAGGCCATCATTTGTGCCCAACTCCCTCTGCCGGGCACCAGGCCTCGGCCACCTACAATCCCAAACGGAACAGGATTTCTTCCAGATGCAAGCTGCCACAAGCTGGAAGCCTGGCTTCCCATGGAGGGCCAAAGGCCACTTACAAACTGACATCATGCACCTGGGCAGATGACTTTACCTACCCTTAGAAACAGGCCATCATTTGTGCCCAACTCCCTCTGCCGGGCACCTGGCCTCGGCCACCTACAATCCCGAACGGAACAGGATTTCTTCCAGATGCAAGCTGCCACAATCTGGAAGACTTGCTTGCCTTGGAGGGCCAAAGGCCTCCTACAAACTGACATCAGGCACCTGGGCAGCTGACTTTACTTACCCCTGGAAACAGGCCATCCTTTGTTCCCAACTCCCTTAGCCGGGCACAAGGCCTCGGCCACCTACGATCCCAAACGGAACAGGATTTCTTCAAGATGCAAGCTACCACAAGCTGGAAGCCTGGCTGCTCTTGGAGGGCCAAAGGCCTCCTACAAACTGACATCAGGCACCTGGGCAGCTGACTTTACTTACCCCTGGAAACAGGCCATAATTTGTGCCCAACTCCCTCGGCCGGGCACCTGGCCTCGGCCACCGACAATCCCGAATGGAACAGGATTTCTTCCAGATGCAAGCTGCCACAATCTGGAAGACTTGCTTGCCTTGGAGGGCCAAAGGCCTCCTACAAACTGACATCAGACACCTGGGCAGCTGACTTTACTTACCCCTGGAAACAGGCCATCCTTTGTTCCCAACTCCCTCTGCCGGGCACCTGGCCTCGGCCACCTACAATCCCGAACGGAACAGCATTTCTTCCAGATGCATGCTGCAACATGGTGGAAGCCAGGCTTCTTATGGAGGGCCAAAGGCCTGCTACAAACTGACATCAGACACCTGGGCAGCTGACTTTACTAACCCCTGGAAAGTGGCCATCATTTGTGCCCAACTCCCTCTGCCGGGCACCTGGCCTCGGCCACCTACAATCCCGAACGGAACTGGATTTCTTCCAGATGCAAGCTGCCACAAACTGGAAGACTAGCTTCCCTTGGAGGGCCAAAGGCCTCCTACAAACTGACATCAGGCACCTGGGCAGCTGACTTTACTTACCCCTGGAAACAGGCCATCCTTTGTTCCCTACTCCCTCAGCAGGCCTCCCGGCTCCAGACACCTACAATCCCGAACGGAACAGGATTTCTTCCAGATGCAAGCTGCCACAAGCTGGAAGCCTGGCTTCCCATGGAGGGCCAAAGGCCTGCTAAAAACTGACATCAGGCACCTGGGCAGCTGACTTTACTTACCCCTGGAAACAGGCCATCATTTGTGCCCAACTCCCTCTGCCGGGCACCTGGCCTCGATCACCTACAATCATGAGTAGAACAGCATTTCTTCAAGATGCAAGCTGCCACAAACTGGAAGACTAGCTTCCCTTGGAGGGCCAAAGGCCTCCTACAAACTGACATCAGGCACCAGGGCAGCTAACTTTACTTACCCCTGGAAACAGGCCATCATTTGTGCCCAACTCCCTCTGCCGGGCACCTGGCCTCGGACACCTACAATCCCGAACGGAACAGGATTTCTTCCAGATGCATGCTGCCACAAACTGGAAGACTAGCTTCCCTTGCAGGGCCAAAGGCCTCCTACAAACTGACATCAGGCACCTGGGCAGCTGACTTTACTTACCCCTGGAAAAAGGCCATCCTTTGTGCCCAACTTTGTGTGGCGGGAACCCGGCTTCGGCCACCTACAATCCCGAATGGAAAAGGATTTCTTCCAGATGCAAGCTGCCACAAGCTGGAAGCCTGGCTTCCCTTGGAGGGCCAGAGGCCCCTTCAAACTGACATCAGGCACCTGGGCAGCTGACTTTACTTACCCCTGGAAAAGGGCCATCCTAGGTGCCCAACTCCGTGTGGCGGGCACCCGGCATATGGCGCCTTCAATCCCGAACGGAACAGGATTTCTTCCAGATGCAAGCTGCTACAAGCAGGAAGACTGGAATCCCTTGGAGGACAAAAGGCCTCGTACAAACTGACATCAGGCACGTGGGCAGGTGACTTTACTTACCCCTGGAAAGAGGCCATCCTTTGTGCCTAACTCCCTCTGCTGGGCACCCGGTCTAGGTCACCTAAAATCCCGAACAGAACAGGATTACTTCCAGATGCAAGCTGCCACATGTTGGAAGCTCGGCTTCCCTTGTAAGGCCAAAGGCCTCCTACAAACTGACATCAGGCACCTGGGCAGCTGACTTTACTTACTCCTGGAAAATGGCCATCATTTGTGCCCAACTCCCTCTACCAGGCACCCGGCCTCGGCCACCGACAATCCCGAAAGGAACAGGATTTCTTCCAGATGCAAGCTGCCTCAAGTTGGAAACCCGGCATCCCTTGGAGGGCCAAAGGCCTCCGACAAACTGACATCAGGTATCTGGGTAGGTGACTTTACTTACCCCTGGAAACAGGCCATCCTTTGTGCCCAACTCCCACGGCCAGGCACCCGGCCTCGGCCACCTACAATCTTGAACGGAACAGGATTTCTTCCAGATGCAAGCTGCCACAATCTGGAAGGCTGGCTTAACTTGGAGGACCAAAGGCCTCCTACAAACTGAAATCAGGCACCTGAGTAGGTGACTTTTTTTACCCCGGGAAGCAGGCCATCCTTTGTGCACAACTCCCTCTGCCAAGCACTCGGCCTCGGCCACCTACAGTCACGAACGGAACAGGATTTCTTCCAGATGCAACCTGCCACCAGCTGGAAGGCTGGCATAATTGGAGGCTTAAAGGCCTCCTACAAACTGACATCAGGCACCTGGGCAGCTGACTTTACTTACCCCTGGAAAAGGGCCATCCTTGGTGCCCAACTCCGTGTGGCGGGCACCCGGCATATGGCACCTTCAATCCCGAACGGAACAGGATTTCTTCCAGATGCAAGCTGCTACAAGCAGGAAGACTGGAATCCCTTGGAGGACAAAAGGCCTCGTACAAACTGACATCAGGCACGTGGGCAGGTGACTTTACTTACCCCAGGAAAGAGGCCATCCTTTGTGCCTAACTCCCTCTGCTGGGCACCCGGTCTAGGCCACCTAAAATCCCGAACAGAACAGGATTACTTCCAGATGCAAGCTGCCACATGTTGAAAGCTCGGCTTCCCTTGTAAGGCCAAAGGCCTCCTACAAACTGACATCAGGCACCTGGGCAGCTGACTTTACTTACTCCTGGAAAATGGCCATCATTTGTGCCCAACTCCCTCTACCAGGCACCCGGCCTCGGCCACCGACAATCCCGAAAGGAACAGTATTTCTTCCAGATGCAAGCTGCCTCAAGTTGGAAACCCGGCATCCCTTGGAGGGCCAAAGGCCTCCGACAAACTGACATCAGGTATCTGGGTAGGTGACTTTACTTACCCCTGGAAACAGGCCATCCTTTGTGCCCAACTCCCACGGCCAGGCACCCGGCCTCGGCCACCTACAATCTTGAACGGAACAGGATTTCTTCCAGATGCAAGCTGCCACAATCTGGAAGGCTGGCTTAACTTGGAGGACCAAAGGCCTCCTACAAACTGAAATCAGGAACCTGAGTAGGTGACTTTTTTTACCCCGGGAAGCAGGCCATCCTTTGTGCACAACTCCCTCTGCCAAGCACTCGGCCTCGGCCACCTACAGTCACGAACGGAACAGGATTTCTTCCAGATGCAACCTGCCACCAGCTGGAAGGCTGGCATAATTGGAGGCTTAAAGGCCTCCTACAAACTGATATCAGGCACCTGGGCAGGTTACTTTACTTACCCCTGGAAACAGGCCATAATTTGTGCCCAACTCCCTCTGCCGGGCACCTGGCCTCGGCCACCTACAATCCCGAACGGAACAGGATTTCTTCCAGATGCAAGCTGCCACAAACTGGAAGACTAGCTTCCCTTAGAGGGCCAAAGGCCTCCTACAAACTGACATCAGGCACATGGGAAGCTGACTTTACTTACCCCTGGAAGCAGGCCATCATTTGTGCCCAACTCCCTCTGCCGGGCTGCAGGCCTCGGCCACCTACATTCTCAAATAGAACAGGATTTCTTCCAGATGCAAGCAGCCACAAACTGGAAGACTAGCTTCCCTTGGAGGGCCAAAGGCCTCCTACAAACTGACACTAAGCACCTGGCCAGCTAACTTTACTTACCCCTGGAAACAGGCCATCCTTTGTTCCCAACTCCCTCTGCCGGACACCAGGCCTCGGCCACCTACGATCCCAAACGGAACAGGATTTCTTCCAGATGCAAGCTGCCACAAGCTGGAAGCCTGGCTGCTCTTGGAGGGCCAAAGGCCTCCTACAAACTGACATCAGGCACCTGGGCAGCTGACTTTACTTACCCCTGGAAACAGGCCATAATTTGTGCCAAACTCCCTCTGCCGGGCACCTGGCCTCGGCCACCTACAATCCCGAACGGAACAGGATTTCTTCCAGATGCAAGCTGCCACAAGGTGGAAGCCTACCTTCCCATGGAGGGCCAAAGGCCTGCTACAAACTGACATCAGGCACCTGGGCAGCTGACTTTACTTACCCCTGGAAACAGGCCATCCTTTGTGCCCAATTTCCTCTGCCGGGCACCTGGCCTCGGCCACCTACAATCCCGAACGGAACAGGATTTCTTCCAGATGCAAGCTGCCACAAGCTGGAAGCCTGGCTTCCCATGGAGGGCCAAAGGCCTGCTACAAACTGACATCAGGCACCTGGGCAGCTGACTTTACTTACCCCTGGAAACAGGCCATCATTTGTGCCCAACTCCCTCTGCCAGGCACCAGGCCTCGGCCACCTACAATCCCGAGCAGAACAGCATTTCTTCAAGATGCAAGCTGCCACAAGCTGGAAGACTAGCTTCCCTTGCAGTGCCAAAGGCCTCCTACAAACTGACACTAGGCACCTGGGCAGCTAACTTTACTAACCCCTGGAAACAGGCCATCATTTGTGCCCAACTCCCTCTGCCGGGCACCTGGCCTCGGCCACCTACAATCGCGAATGGAACAGGATTTCTTCCAGATGCAAGCTGCCACAGCTGGAAGACTAGTTTCCCTTGAAAAGCCAAATGCCTCCTACAAACTGACATCAGGCACCTTGTCAGCTGAATTTACTTACCCCTGGTAACAGGCCATCATTTGTGCCCAACTCCCTTAGCCGGGCACCAGGCCTCGGCCACCTACAATCCCGAACGGAACAGGATTTCTTCCAGATGCAAGCTGCCACAAACTGGAACACTAGCTTCCCTTGGAGGGCCAAAGGCCTCCTACAAACTGACATCAGGCACCTGGGCAGCTGACTTTACTTACCCCTGGAAACAGGCCATCCTTTGCTCCCTACTCCCTCAGCAGGCCACCCGGCTCCGGACACCTACAACGCCGAACGGAACAGGATTTCTTCCAGATGCAAGCTGCCACAAGCTGGAAGCCTGGCTTCCCATGGAGGGCCAAAGGCCTGCTACAAACTGACATCAGGCACCTGGGCAGCTGACTTTACTTACCCCTGGAAACAGGCCATCATTTGTGCCCAACTCCCTCTGCCGGGCACCTGGCCTCGGCCACCTACAATCCCGAACGGAACAGGATTTCTTCCAGATGCAAGCTGCCACAAACTGGAAGACTAGCTTCCCTTAGAGGGCCAAAGGCCTCCTACAAACTGACATCAGGCACATGGGAAGCTGACTTTACTTA
This sequence comes from Chamaea fasciata, assembly GCF_029207755.1. Taxonomy (NCBI): domain Eukaryota; kingdom Metazoa; phylum Chordata; class Aves; order Passeriformes; family Sylviidae; genus Chamaea; species Chamaea fasciata. The sequence goes on from NW_027094450.1 coordinate 49,477, forward strand.
CCTCGGGAAACAGGCCATCATTTGTGCCCAACTCCCTCTGCCGGGCTGCAGGCCTCGGCCACCTACATTCTCAAATAGAACAGGATTTCTTCCAGATGCAAGCAGCCACAAACTGGAAGACTAGCTTCCCTTGGAGGGCCAAAGGCCTCCTACAAACTGACACTAAGCACCTGGCCAGCTAACTTTACTTACCCCTGGAAACAGGCCATCCTTTGTTCCCAACTCCCTCTGCCGGACACCAGGCCTCGGCCACCTACGATCCCAAACGGAACAGGATTTCTTCCAGATGCAAGCTGCCACAAGCTGGAAGCCTGGCTGCTCTTGGAGGGCCAAAGGCCTCCTACAAACTGACATCAGGCACCTGGGCAGCTGACTTTACTTACCCCTGGAAACAGGCCATAATTTTTGCCAAACTCCCTCTGCCGGGCACCTGGCCTCGGCCACCTACAATCCCGAACGGAACAGGATTTCTTCCAGATGCAAGCTGCCACAAGGTGGAAGCCTACCTTCCCATGGAGGGCCAAAGGCCTCCTACAAACTGACATCAGGCACCTGGGCAGCTGACTTTACTTACCCCTGGAAACAGGCCATCCTTTGTGCCCAATTTCCTCTACCGGGCACCTGGCCTCGGCCACCTACAATCCCGAACGGAACAGGATTTCTTCCTGATGCAAGCTGCCACAAGCTGGAAGCCTGGCTTCCCATGGAGGGCCAAAGGCCTGCTACAAACTGACATCAGGCACCTGGGCAGCTGACTTTACTTACCCCTGGAAACAGGCCATCATTTGTGCCCAACTCCCTCTGCCAGGCACCAGGCCTCGGCCACCTACAATCCCGAGCAGAACAGCATTTCTTCAAGATGCAAGCTGCCACAAGCTGGAAGACTAGCTTCCCTTGGAGGGCCAAAGGCCTGCTACAAACTGACATCAGACACCTGGGCAGCTGACTTTACTAACCCCTGGAAACAGGCCATCCTTTGTGCCCAACTCCCTCTGCCCGGCACCCGGCCTCAGCCACCTACAATCCCGAACGGAACAGAATTCTTCCAGATGCAAGCTGCCACAAGTTGGAAGCCCAGCTTCCCTTGGAGGGCGAAGGGCCTCCTACAAACTGACATTGGGCACCTGGGCAGCTGACTTTACTTACCCCTGGAAACAGGCCATCCTTTGTGCCCAACTCCCTCTGCGGGGCACCCGGCCTCGGCCACCTACAATCCCAAACGGAACAGGATTTCTTCCAGGTTAAAGCTGCCACAAACTGGATGGCTGGCTTCCCTTGGAGGGCCAAAGGCCTCCTATTAACAGACATCAGGCACCTGGGCAGCTGACTTTACTTTCCCCTGGAAAGAAGCGATCCTTTGTGCTCAATTCTGTGTGGCGGGCACCTGGCCTTGGCCACCTACAATCCCGAACGGAACAGGATTTCTTCCAGATGCCAAATGCCACCAGCTGGAAGCCTGGCTTCCCGTGGAGGGCCAAAGGCCTCCTACAAACTGACATCAGGCACCTGGGCTGCTGACTTTACTTACCCTTGGAAACAGGCAATCCTTTGTGCCCAACTCCCTCGGCCAGGCACCCGGCCTCGGCCACCTACAATCCCGAACGGAACAGGATTCCTTCCAGATGCAGGCTGCTTTAAACAGGAAGACTGGAATCCCTTGGAGGGCCAAAGTCCTAATACAAACTGACATCAGGCACGTGGGCATGTGACTCCACTAACCCCTGGAAACACGCCATTCTTTTGTACCCTACTCCCTGTGGAGGGCTCTTGGCCACGGGCACCTACAATTCCAAACGAAACAGGATTTCTTCGAGGTTAAAGATGCCACAAACTGGATGGCTGGCTTCCCTTGGAGGGCCAAATGCCACCTACTAACACACATCAGGCACCTGGCCAGCTGACTTTACTTCCTTCTGGAAATAAGCCATCCTTTGTGCCCAACTCCGTGTGGCGGGCACCCCGCTTTGGCCACCTACAATCCAGAACGGAACAGGATTTCTTCCAGATGCCAGCTGCCACAAGCTGGAAGGCAGGCATCCCTTGGAGGGCCAATGGCCTCCTGCAAACTGACATCAGGCACCTGGGCAGCTGACTTTACTTACCCCAGGAACGAAGCCAGCCTTTGTGCCCAACTCCCTCTGCCCGGCACCATGCCTCGTCTACCTACATTCCCGAACGAAACAGGATTTCTTCCAGATGCAAGCTGCCACAAACTGGAAGCCTGGCTTCCCATGGAGGGCCAAAGGCCTCCTACAAACTGTCACCAGGCACCTGGGCAGGTGACGTTACTTACCCCTGGAAAGCGGTTCTCCTTTGTGCGCAACTCCGCCTGGTGGGCACTCGGCATATGACACATTCAATCCCGAACGGAACAGGATTTCTTCCAGATGCAAGCTGCTCCAAACAGGAAGCCTGGAAACCCTTGGAGGGCCATAGGCCTCCTACAAACTGACATCAACACCTGGGCAGGTGAATTTACTTACCCCTGAAAACAGGCCATCCTTTGTGCCCAACTCCATCTGCCGGGCACCCGGCCTCGGCTACCTACAATCCCGAACGGAACAGGATTTCTTCCAGATGCAAGCTGCCACAAGCTGGAAGCCCAGCTTACCTTGGAGGCCTAAAGGCCTCCTACAAACTGACAACAGGTATCTGCGTAGGTGACTTTACTTACCCCTGGAATCAGGCCATCCTTTGTGCCCATCACCCTTTGCCGGGCACATGGCCTCGGCCACCTACAATCTTGAACAGAACAGGATTTCTTCCAGATTCAAGCTGCCACAAACTGGAAGGCTGGCTTCCCTTGGAGGGCCAAAGGCCTCCTACAAACTGACATCGGGCACCTAGGCAGCTGACTTTACTTACTCCTGGAAACAGGCCATCCTTATTGCCCAACTCGCTCTGCCGGGCACCCGGCCTCGGCCACCTACAATCCCGAACGGAAAAGGATTTCTTCCAGATGCAAGCTGCCACAAGCTGGAAGCCTGGCTTCCCGTGAAGGGCCAAAGGCCGCATACAAACTGACATAAGGCATCTGGGCAGCTGACTTTACTTACCCCTGGAAAAAGGCCATCCTTTGTGCCCAACTTTGTGTGGCGGGAACCCGGCTTCGGCCACCTACAATCCCGAATGGAAAAGGATTTCTTCCAGATGCAAGCTGCCACAAGCTGGAAGCCTGGCTTCCCTTGGAGGGCCAGAGGCCCCTTCAAACTGACATCAGGCACCTGGGCAGCTGACTTTACTTACCCCTGGAAAAGGGCCATCCTAGGTGCCCAACTCCGTGTGGCGGGCACCCGGCATATGGCGCCTTCAATCCCGAACGGAACAGGATTTCTTCCAGATGCAAGCTGCTACAAGCAGGAAGACTGGAATCCCTTGGAGGACAAAAGGCCTCGTACAAACTGACATCAGGCACGTGGGCAGGTGACTTTACTTACCCCTGGAAAGAGGCCATCCTTTGTGCCTAACTCCCTCTGCTGGGCACCCGGTCTAGGTCACCTAAAATCCCGAACAGAACAGGATTACTTCCAGATGCAAGCTGCCACATGTTGGAAGCTCGGCTTCCCTTGTAAGGCCAAAGGCCTCCTACAAACTGACATCAGGCACCTGGGCAGCTGACTTTACTTACTCCTGGAAAATGGCCATCATTTGTGCCCAACTCCCTCTACCAGGCACCCGGCCTCGGCCACCGACAATCCCGAAAGGAACAGGATTTCTTCCAGATGCAAGCTGCCTCAAGTTGGAAACCCGGCATCCCTTGGAGGGCCAAAGGCCTCCGACAAACTGACATCAGGTATCTGGGTAGGTGACTTTACTTACCCCTGGAAACAGGCCATCCTTTGTGCCCAACTCCCACGGCCAGGCACCCGGCCTCGGCCACCTACAATCTTGAACGGAACAGGATTTCTTCCAGATGCAAGCTGCCACAATCTGGAAGGCTGGCTTAACTTGGAGGACCAAAGGCCTCCTACAAACTGAAATCAGGAACCTGAGTAGGTGACTTTTTTTACCCCGGGAAGCAGGCCATCCTTTGTGCACAACTCCCTCTGCCAAGCACTCGGCCTCGGCCACCTACAGTCACGAACGGAACAGGATTTCTTCCAGATGCAACCTGCCACCAGCTGGAAGGCTGGCATAATTGGAGGCTTAAAGGCCTCCTACAAACTGACATCAGGCACCTGGGCAGGTTACTTTACTTACCCCTGGAAACAGGCCATAATTTGTGCCCAACTCCCTCTGCCGGGCACCTGGCCTCGGCCACCTACAATCCCGAACGGAACAGGATTTCTTCCAGATGCAAGCTGCCACAAACTGGAAGACTAGCTTCCCTTAGAGGGCCAAAGGCCTCCTACAAACTGACATCAGGCACATGGGAAGCTGACTTTACTTACCCCTGGAAGCAGGCCATCATTTGTGCCCAACTCCCTCTGCCGGGCTGCAGGCCTCGGCCACCTACATTCTCAAATAGAACAGGATTTCTTCCAGATGCAAGCAGCCACAAACTGGAAGACTAGCTTCCCTTGGAGGGCCAAAGGCCTCCTACAAACTGACACTAAGCACCTGGCCAGCTAACTTTACTTACCCCTGGAAACAGGCCATCCTTTGTTCCCAACTCCCTCTGCCGGACACCAGGCCTCGGCCACCTACGATCCCAAACGGAACAGGATTTCTTCCAGATGCAAGCTGCCACAAGCTGGAAGCCTGGCTGCTCCTGGAGGGCCAAAGGCCTCCTACAAACTGACATCAGGCACCTGGGCAGCTGACTTTACTTACCCCTGGACCAGGCCATAATTTGTGCCAAACTCCCTCTGCCGGGCACCTGGCCTCGGCCACCTACAATCCCGAACGGAACAGGATTTCTTCCAGATGCAAGCTGCCACAAGGTGGAAGCCTACCTTCCCATGGAGGGCCAAAGGCCTGCTACAAACTGACATCAGGCACCTGGGCAGCTGACTTTACTTACCCCTGGAAACAGGCCATCCTTTGTGCCCAATTTCCTCTGCCGGGCACCTGGCCTCGGCCACCTACAATCCCGAACGGAACAGGATTTCTTCCAGATGCAAGCTGCCACAAGCTGGAAGCCTGGCTTCCCATGGAGGGCCAAAGGCCTCCTACAAACTGACATCAGGCACCTGGGCAGCTGACTTTACTTAACCCTGGAAACAGTCCATCATTTGTGCCCAACTCCCTCTGCCAGGCACCAGGCCTCGGCCACGTACAATCCCGAGCAGAACAGCATTTCTTCAAGATGCAAGCTGCCACAAGCTGGAAGACTAGCTTCCCTTGCAGTGCCAAAGGCCTCCTGCAAACTGACACTAGGCACCTGGGCAGCTAACTTTACTAACCCCTGGAAACAGGCCATCATTTGTGCCCAACTCCCTCTGCCGGGCACCTGGCCTCGGCCACCTACAATCGCGAATGGAACAGGATTTCTTCCAGATGCAAGCTGCCACAGCTGGAAGACTAGTTTCCCTTGAAAAGCCAAATGCCTCCTACAAACTGACATCAGGCACCTTGTCAGCTGAATTTACTTACCCCTGGAAACAGGCCATCATTTGTGCCCAACTCCCTCTGGCGGGCACCTGGCCTCGGCCACCTACAATCCCGAAAGGACCAGGATTTCTTCCAGATGCAAGCTGCCACAAACTGGAAGCCTGGCTTCCCTTGGAGGGCCAAAGGCCTCCTACAAACTTACAACTGGCGCCTGGGGAGCTGAATTTACTTACCCCAGGAAAGAGGCCATCCTTTGTGCCCAACTCCCTCTGCCGGGCACCAGGCCTTGGCCACCTAAAATCCCGAACGGAACAGGATTTCTTCCAGATGCAAGCTGCCACAAGCAGGAAATCTGGCTTCCCATGGAGGGCCAAAGGCCTCCTACAAACTGACATCAGGCACCTGGGCAGCTGATCTTACTTACCCCTGGAAACAGGCCATCTTTTGTGTCCAACTCCCTCAGCCGGGCACCCAGGTCCAGCCAGCTACAATCCCGAACGGAACAGCATTTCTTCCAGATGCAAGCTGCCACAAGCAGGCAGCCTGGCTTCCCATGGCGGGCCAAAGGCCTCCTACAAACTGACATCAGGCACCTGGGCAGCTGACTTTAGTTACCCCTGGAAATAAGTCGTCCTTTGTTCCCAACTCCCCCAGCCGGGCACCTAGCTCCAACCACCTACAATCCCAAACGGAACAGGATTACTTCCCGATGTAAGCTGCCACAACCTGGAAGCCTGGCTTTCCATGGAGGACCAATAGCCACCTGCAAACTGACATCAGGCACCTGGGCAGCTGACTGTACTTACCCCTGGAAACAGCCCATCCTTTGTGCCCAACTCCCTCAGCCGGGCACACAGCTCCGGCCACCTACAATCCCGAACAGAACAGGATTTCTTCCAGATGCAAGCTGCCACAAGCAGGAAGCCTGGCTTCCGTTGGAGCGCCAAAGGCCTCCTACAAACTGACATCAGGCACCTGGGCAGCTGACTTTACTTACCCCTGGAAACAGCCCATCCTTTGTGCCCAACTCCCTCTGCCGGGCACCTGGCATCGGCCACCTACAATCCCGAATGGAACAGGAGTTCTTCCAGATGCAAGCTGCCACAAGCTGGAAACGTGGCTTCACTTGGAGGGCCAAAGGCCTCCTACAAACTGACATCAGGCACCTGGGCAGCTGACTTTACTTACCTCTGGAAACAGGCCATCCTTTGTGCCCAACTCCTTTTGCCGGGCACCAGGCCTTGGCCACCTACAATCCCGAACGGAACAGGATTTCTTCCAGATGCAAGCTGCCACAAGCAGGAAACCTGGCTTCCCATGGAGGGCCAAAGGCCTCCTACAAACTGACATCAAACACCTTGGCAGCTGATCTTACTTACCCCTGGAAACAGGCCATCCTTTGTGTCCAACTCCCTCAGCCGGGCACCCAGCTCCAGCCAGCTACAATCCCGAACGGAACAGCATTTCTTCCAGATGCAAGCTGCCACAAGCAGGCAGCCTGGCTTCCCATGGAGGGCCAAAGGTCTCCTACAAACTGACATCAGGCACCTGGGCAGCTGACTTTACTTACCCCTGGAAACAGGCCATCATTTGTGCCCAACTCCCTCTCCTGTTCACCTGGCCTCGGCCACCTTCAATCCAGAACCGAATAGCATTTCTTCCAGATGCAAGCTGCCACAAGCAGGAAGCCTGGCTTCCCATGGAGGGCCAAAGGCCTCCTACAAACTGACATCAGGCACCTGGGCAGCTGACTTTACTTACCCCTGGAAACAGCCCATCCTTTGTGCCCAACTCCCTCAGCCGGGCAACTGGCCTCGGCCACCGACCATCCCGAACGGAACAGGATTTCTTCCAGATGCAAGCTGCCACAAACTGGAAGACTTGCATCCGTTTCAGGGCCAAAGGTCACCTACAAACTGACATCAGGCATCTGGGCAGCTGACTTTACTTACTCCTGGAAACAGGTCATCCTTTGTTCCCTACTCCCCCAGCCGGGCATATAACTCCGGCCACCCACAATCCCGAACGAAACATGATTTCTTCCAGATGCAAGCTGCCACAAGCAGGAAGCCTGGCTTCCCATGGAGGGCCAAAGGCCTCCTACAAACTGAGATCAGGCACCAGGCCAGCTGACTTTACTTACCCCTGGAAACAGGTCATCCTTTGTTCCCAACTCCCCCAGCCGGGCATATAGCTCCGGCCAAATACAATCCCAAACGAAACAGGATTTCTCCCAGATGCAAGCTGCCACAAACTGGAAGCCTGGCTTCCCTTGGAAGGGCAAAGGCCTCCTACAAACTGACATCAGGCACCTGGGCAGCAGACTTTACTTACCCCTGGAAACAGGCCATCCTTTGTGCCCAACTCCCTCTGCTGGGCACCTGGCCTCGGCCACCTACAATCCCGAACGAAACAGGCTTTCTTCCAGATGCAAGCTGCCACAAACTGGAAGCCTGGCTTCACTTGGAGGTCCAAAGGCCTCCTAAAAACTTACATCAGGCTCCTGGGGAGCTGACTTTACTTACCCCTTGAAACAGGCCATCCTTTGTGCCAAACTCCCTCTGCCGGGCACCAGGCCTTGGCCACCTACAATCCCGAACGGAATAGGATTTCTTCCAGATGCAAGCTGCCACAAGCAGGAAACCTGGCTTCCCATGGAGGGCCAAAGGCCTCCTACAAACTGACATCAGGCACATGGGAAGCTGACTTTACTTACCTCGGGAAACAGGCCATCATTTGTGCCCAACTCCCTCTGCCGGGCTGCAGGCCTCGGCCACCTACATTCTCAAATAGAACAGGATTTCTTCCAGATGCAAGCAGCCACAAACTGGAAGACTAGCTTCCCTTGGAGGGCCAAAGGCCTCCTACAAACTGACACTAAGCACCTGGCCAGCTAACTTTACTTACCCCTGGAAACAGGCCATCCTTTGTTCCCAACTCCCTCTGCCGGACACCAGGCCTCGGCCACCTACGATCCCAAACGGAACAGGATTTCTTCCAGATGCAAGCTGCCACAAGCTGGAAGCCTGGCTGCTCTTGGAGGGCCAAAGGCCTCCTACAAACTGACATCAGGCACCTGGGCAGCTGACTTTACTTACCCCTGGAAACAGGCCATAATTTTTGCCAAACTCCCTCTGCCGGGCACCTGGCCTCGGCCACCTACAATCCCGAACGGAACAGGATTTCTTCCAGATGCAAGCTGCCACAAGGTGGAAGCCTACCTTCCCATGGAGGGCCAAAGGCCTGCTACAAACTGACATCAGGCACCTGGGCAGCTGACTTTACTTACCCCTGGAAACAGGCCATCCTTTGTGGCCAATTTCCTCTGCCGGGCACATGGCCTCGGCCACCTACAATCCCGAACGGAACAGGATTTCTTCCAGATGCAAGCTGCCACAAGCTGGAAGCCTGGCTTCCCATGGAGGGCCAAAGGCCTGCTACAAACTGACATCAGGCACCTGGGCAGCTGACTTTACTTACCCCTGGAAACAGTCCATCATTTGTGCCCAACTCCCTCTGCCAGGCACCAGGCCTCGGCCACCTACAATCCCGAGCAGAACAGCATTTCTTCAAGATGCAAGCTGCCACAAGCTGGAAGACTAGCTTCCCTTGGAGGGCCAAAGGCCTCCTACAAACTGACACTAGGCACCTGGGCAGCTAACTTTACTAACCCCTGGAAACAGGCCATCATTTGTGTCCAACTCCCTCTGCCGGGCACCTGGCCTCGGCCACATACAATCCCGAATGGAACAGGATTTCTTCCAGATGCAAGCTGCCACAGCTGGAAGACTAGTTTCCCTTGAAAAGCCAAATGCCTCCTACAAACTGACATCAGGCACCTTGTCAGCTGAATTTACTTACCCCTGGAAACAGGCCATCATTTGTGCCCAACTCCCTCTGCCGGGCACCTGGCCTCGGCCACCTACAATCCCGAACGGAACAGGATTTCTTCCAGATGCAAGCTGCCACAAACTGGAACACTAGCTTCCCTTGGAGGGCCAAAGGCCTCCTACAAACTGACATCAGGCACCTGGGCAGCTGACTTTACTTACCCCTGGAAACAGGCCATCCTTTGTTCCCAACTCCCTCTGCCGGACACCAGGCCTCGGCCACCTACGATCCCAAACGGAACAGGATTTCTTCCAGATGCAAGCTGCCACAAGCTGGAAGCCTGGCTGCTCTTGGAGGGCCAAAGGCCTCCTACAAACTGACATCAGGCACCTGGGCAGCTGACTTTACTTACCCCTGGAAACAGGCCATAATTTGTGCCAAACTCCCTCTGCCGGGCACCTGGCCTCGGCCACCTACAATCCCGAACGGAACAGGATTTCTTCCAGATGCAAGCTGCCACAAGGTGGAAGCCTACCTTCCCATGGAGGGCCAAAGGCCTGCTACAAACTGACATCAGGCACCTGGGCAGCTGACTTTACTTACCCCTGGAAACAGGCCATCCTTTGTGCCCAATTTCCTCTGCCGGGCACCTGGCCTCGGCCACCTACAATCCCGAACGGAACAGGATTTCTTCCAGATGCAAGCTGCCACAAGCTGGAAGCCTGGCTTCCCATGGAGGGCCAAAGGCCTGCTACAAACTGACATCAGGCACCTGGGCAGCTGACTTTACTTACCCCTGGAAACAGTCCATCATTTGTGCCCAACTCCCTCTGCCAGGCACCAGGCCTCGGCCACCTACAATCCCGAGCAGAACAGCATTTCTTCAAGATGCAAGCTGCCACAAGCTGGAAGACTAGCTTCCCTTGCAGTGCCAAAGGCCTCCTACAAACTGACACTAGGCACCTGGGCAGCTAACTTTACTAACCCCTGGAAACAGGCCATCATTTGTGCCCAACTCCCTCTGCCGGGCACCTGGCCTCGGCCACCTACAATCGCGAATGGAACAGGATTTCTTCCAGATGCAAGCTGCCACAGCTGGAAGACTAGTTTCCCTTGAAAAGCCAAATGCCTACTACAAACTGACATCAGGCACCTTGTCAGCTGAATTTACTTACCCCTGGAAACAAGCCATCATTTGTGCCCAACTCCCTCTGCCGGGCACCTGGCCTCGGCCACCTACAATCCCGAACGGAACAGGATTTCTTCCAGATGCAAGCTGCCACAAACTGGAACACTAGCTTCCCTTGGAGGGCCAAAGGCCTCCTACAAACTGACATCAGGCACCTGGGCAGCTGACTTTACTTACCCCTGGAAACAGGCCATCCTTTGCTCCCTACTCCCTCAGCAGGCCACCCGGCTCCGGACACCTACAACGCCGAACGGAACAGGATTTCTTCCAGATGCAAGCTGCCACAAGCTGGAAGCCTGGCTTCCCATGGAGGGCCAAAGGCCTGCTACAAACTGACATCAGGCACCTGGGCAGCTGACTTTACTTACCCCTGGAAACAGGCCATAATTTGTGCCCAACTCCCTCTGCCGGGCACCTGGCCTCGGCCACCTACAATCCCGAACGGAACAGGATTTCTTCCAGATGCAAGCTGCCACAAACTGGAAGACTAGCTTCCCTTAGAGGGCCAAAGGCCTCCTACAAACTGACATCAGGCACATGGGAAGCTGACTTTACTTACCTCGGGAAACAGGCCATCATTTGTGCCCAACTCCCTCTGCCGGGCTGCAGGCCTCGGCCACCTACATTCTCAAATAGAACAGGATTTCTTCCAGATGCAAGCAGCCACAAACTGGAAGACTAGCTTCCCTTGGAGGGCCAAAGGCCTCCTACAAACTGACACTAAGCACCTGGCCAGCTAACTTTACTTACCCCTGGAAACAGGCCATCCTTTGTTCCCAACTCCCTCTGCCGGACACCAGGCCTCGGCCACCTACGATCCCAAACGGAACAGGATTTCTTCCAGATGCAAGCTGCCACAAGCTGGAAGCCTGGCTGCTCTTGGAGGGCCAAAGGCCTCCTACAAACTGACATCAGGCACCTGGGCAGCTGACTTTACTTACCCCTGGAAACAGGCCATAATTTTTGCCAAACTCCCTCTGCCGGGCACCTGGCCTCGGCCACCTACAATCCCGAACGGAACAGGATTTCTTCCAGATGCAAGCTGCCACAAGGTGGAAGCCTACCTTCCCATGGAGGGCCAAAGGCCTGCTACAAACTGACATCAGGCACCTGGGCAGCTGACTTTACTTACCCCTGGAAACAGGCCATCCTTTGTGCCCAATTTCCTCTGCCGGGCACCTGGCCTCGGCCACCTACAATCCCGAACGGAACAGGATTTCTTCCAGATGCAAGCTGCCACAAGCTGGAAGCCTGGCTTCCCATGGAGGGCCAAAGGCCTGCTACAAACTGACATCAGGCACCTGGGCAGCTGACTTTACTTACCCCTGGAAACAGGCCATCCTTTGTGCCCAACTCCCTCTGCCAGGCACCAGGCCTCGGCCACCTACAATCCCGAGCAGAACAGCATTTCTTCAAGATGCAAGCTGCCACAAGCTGGAAGACTAGCTTCCCTTGGAGGGCCAAAGGCCTCCTACAAACTGACATCAGGCACCTGGGCAGCTAACTTTACTAACCCCTGGAAACAGGCCATCATTTGTGTCCAACTCCCTCTGCCGGGCACCTGGCCTCGGCCACCTACAATCCCGAATGGAACAGGATTTCTTCCAGATGCAAGCTGCCACAGCTGGAAGACTAGTTTCCCTTGAAAAGCCAAATGCCTCCTACAAACTGACATCAGGCACCTTGTCAGCTGAATTTACTTACCCCTGGAAACAGGCCATCATTTGTGCCCAACTCCCTCTGCCGGGCACCTGGCCTCGGCCACCTACAATCCCGAACGGAACAGGATTTCTTCCAGATGCAAGCTGCCACAAACTGGAACACTAGCTTCCCTTGGAGGGCCAAAGGCCTGCTACAAACTGACATCAGGCACCTGGGCAGCTGACTTTACTTACCCCTGGAAACAGGCCATCCTTTGCTCCCTACTCCCTCAGCAGGCCACCCGGCTCCGGACACCTACAACGCCGAACGGAACAGGATTTCTTCCAGATGCAAGCTGCCACAAGCTGGAAGCCTGGCTTCCCATGGAGGGCCAAAGGCCTCCTACAAACTGACATCAGGCACCTGGGCAGCTGACTTTACTTACCCCTGGAAACAGGCCATCATTTGTGCCCAACTCCCTCTGCCAGGCACCTGGCCTCGACCACCTACAATCATGAGTAGAACAGCATTTCTTCAAGATGCAAGCTGCCACAAACTGGAAGACTAGCTTCCCTTGGAGGGCCAAAGGCCTCCTACAAACTGACATCAGGCACCTGGGCAGCTAACTTTACTTACCCCTGGAAACAGGCCATCCTTTGTGCCCAACTCCCTCTGCCGGGCACCTGGCCTCGGCCACCTACAATCCCGAACGGAACAGGATTTCTTCCAGATGCATGCTGCCACAAACTGGAAGACTAGCTTCCCTTGCAGTGCCAAAGGCCTCCTACAAACTGACATCAGGCACCTGGGCAGCTGACTTTACTTAGCCCTGGAAACAGGCCATCATTTGTGCCCAACTCCCTCTGCCGGGCACCAGGCCTCGGCCACCTACAATCCCAAACGGAACAGGATTTCTTCCAGATGCAAGCTGCCACAAGCTGGAAGCCTGGCTTCCCTTGGAGGGCCAAAGGCCTCTTACAAACTGACATCAGGCACCTGGGCAGCTGACTTTACTTACCCCTGGAAACAGGCCATCCTTTATGCCCAATTTCCTCTGCCAGGCACCTGGCCTCGTCCACCTACAATCCCGAACGGAACAGGATTTCTTCCAGATGCAAGCTGCCACAAGCTGGAAGCCTGGCTTCCCATGGAGGGCCAAAGGCCTCCTACAAACTGACATCAGGCACCTGGGCAGCTGACTTTACTTACCCCTGGAAACAGTCCATCATTTGTGCCCTACTCCCTCTGCCAGGCACCAGGCCTCGGCCACCTACACTCCCAAGCAAAACAGCATTTCTTCCAGATGCAAGCTGCCACAAACTGGAAGACTAGCTTCCCTTGGCGGGCCAAAGGCCTCCTACAAACTGACACCAGGCACCTGGGCAGCTAACTTTACTTACCCCTGGAAACAGGCCATCCTTTGGTCCGAACTCCCTCTGCCGGGCACCTGGCCTCGGCCACCTACAATCCCGAACGGATCAGCATTTCTTCCAGATGCAAGCTGCCACAAGCTGGAAGCCAGGCTTCCCATGGAGGGCCAAAGGCCTGCTACAAACTGACATCAGACACCTGGGCAGCTGACTTTACTAACCCCTGGAAACAGGCCATCCTTTGTTCCCAACTCCCTCTGCCCGGCACCCGGCCTCAGCCACCTACAATCTTGAACAGAACAGGATTTCTTCCAGATGCAAGCTGCCACAAGCTAGAATCCTGGCTTCCCGTGGAGGGCCAAAGGCCTCCTACAAACTGACATCAGGCACTTGGGCAGGTGAGTATACTTACCCCTGGAAACGGGCCATCCTTTGTGCCCAACTCCATCTGCCGGGTACCCGGCCTCGGCCACCTACAATCCCGAACGGAACAGAATTCTTCCAGATGCAAGCTGCCACAAGTTGGAAGCCCAGGTTCCCTTGGAGGGCGAAGGGCCTCCTACAAACTGACATTGGGCCCTTGGGCAGCTGACTTTACTTACCCCTGGAAACAGGCCATCCTTTGTGCCCAACTCCCTCTGCGGGGCACCCGGCCTCGGCCACCTACAATCCCAAACGGAACAGGATTTCTTCCAGGTTAAAGCTGCCACAAACTGGATGGCTGGCTTCCCTTGGAGGGCCAAAGGCCTCCTATTAACAGACATCAGGCACCTGGGCAGCTGACTTTACTTTCCCCTGGAAAGAAGCGATCCTTTGTGCTCAACTCTGTGTGGCGGGCACCCGGCCTTGGCCACCTACAATCCCGAACGGAACAGGATTTCTTCCAGATGCCAGATGCCACCAGCTGGAAGCCTGGCTTCCCGTGGAGGGCCAAAGGCCTCCTACAAACTGACATCAGGCACCTGGGCTGCTGACTTTACTTACCCTTGGAAACAGGCAATCCTTTGTGCCCAACTCCCTCGGCCAGGCACCCGGCCTCGGCCACCTACAATCCCGAACGGAACAGGATTCCTTCCAGATGCATGCTGCTTTAAACAGGAAGACTGGAATCCCTTGGAGGGCCAAAGTCCTAATACAAACTGACATCAGGCACGTGGGCAGGTGACTCCACTAACCCCTGGAAACACGCCATTCTTTTGTACCCTACTCCCTGTGGAGGGCTCTTGGCCACGGGCACCTACAATTCCAAACGAAACAGGATTTCTTCGAGGTTAAAGATGCCACAAACTGGATGGCTGGCTTCTCTTGGAGGGCCAAAGGCCACCTACTAACACACATCAGGCACCTGGCCAGCTGACTTTACTTCCTTCTGAAAATAAGCCATCCTTTGTGCCCAACTCCGTGTGGCGGGCACCCCGCTTTGGCCACCTACAATCCAGAACGGAACAGGATTTCTTCCAGATGCCAGCTGCCACAAGCTGGAAGGCAGGCATTCCTTGGAGGGCCAATGGCCTCCTACAAACTGACATCAGGCACCTGGGCAGCTGACTTTACTTACCACAGGAACGAAGCCAGCCTTTGTGCCCAACTCCCTCTGCCCGGCACCACGCCTCGTCTACCTACATTCCCGAACGAAACAGGATTTCTTCCAGATGCAAGCTGCCACAAACTGGAAGCCTGGCTTCCCATGGAGGGCCAAAGGCCTCCTACAAACTGTCACCAGGCACCTGGGCAGGTGACGTTACTTACCCCTGGAAAGCGGTTCTCCTTTGTGCGCAACTCCGCCTGGTGGGCACTCGGCATATGACACATTCAATCCCGAACGGAACAGGATTTCTTCCAGATGCAAGCTGCTCCAAACAGGAAGCCTGGAAACCCTTGGAGGGCCATAGGCCTCCTACAAACTGACATCAGGCACCTGGGCAGGTGAATTTACTTACCCCTGAAAACAGGCCATCCTTTGTGCCCAACTCCATCTGCCGGGCACCCGGCCTCGGCTACCTACAATCCCGAACGGAACAAGATTTCTTCCAGATGCAAGCTGCCACAAGCTGGAAGCCCAGCTTACCTTGGAGGCCTAAAGGCCTCCTACAAACTGACATCAGGTATCTGCGTAGGTGACTTTACTTACCCCTGGAATCAGGCCATCCTTTGTGCCCATCACCCTTTGCCGGGCACATGGCCTCGGCCACCTACAATCTTGAACAGAACAGGATTTCTTCCAGATTCAAGCTGCCACAAGCTGGAAGGCTGGCTTCCCTTGGAGGGCCAAAGGCCTCCTACGAACTGACATCAGGCACGTGGACAGGAGACTTAACCAACCCCTGGAAACAAGCCATCTTTTGTGCCCAACTCCCTCGGCCAGGCACCCGGCCTCGGCCACCTACAATCCCGAACGCAACAGGATTTCTTCCAGATGCAAGCTGCCACAAACTGGAAGGCTGGCTTCCCTTGGAGGGCCAAAGGCCTCCTACAAACTGACATCGGGCACCTAGGCAGCTGACTTTACTTAGCCCTGGAAACAGCCCATCCTTTGTGCCACACTCTCTCTTCTGGGAACCTGGCTAGGGCCACCTACAATCCTGAAAGAATCTGGATTTCTTCCAGATGCAAACAAGCCCAAGCTGGAAGACTCGCTTCCCTTGGAGGGGCAAATGCCTCCTACAAACTGATATCAGGCACCTGGGCAGCTGACTTTACTTACCCCGGGAAGCAGGCCATCCTTTGTGCCCAACTCGCTCTGCCGGGCACCCGGCCTCGGCCACCTACAATCCCGAACGGAAAAGGATTTCTTCCAGATGCAAGCTGCCACAAGCTGGAAGCCTGGCTTCCCGTGAAGGGCCAAAGGCCGCATACAAACTGACATCAGGCATCTGGGCAGCTGACTTTACTTACCCCTGGAAAAAGGCCATCCTTTGTGCCCAACTTTGTGTGGCTGGAACCCGGCTTCGGCCACCTACAATCCCGAATGGAAAAAGATTTCTTCCAGATGCAAGCTGCCACAAGCTGGAAGCCTGGCTTCCCTTGGAGGGCCAGAGGCCCCTTCAAACTGACATCAGGCACCTGGGCAGCTGACTTTACTTACCCCTGGAAAAGGGCCATCCTTGGTGCCCAACTCCGTGTGGCGGGCACCGGGCATATGACACCTTCAATCCCGAACGGAACAGGATTTCTTCCAGATGCAAGCTGCCACAAGCAGGAAACCTGGCTTATCATGGAGGGCCAAAGGCCTCCTACAAACTGACATCAGGCATTTGGGCAGCTGACTTTACTTACCCCTGGAAACAGGCCATCCTTTGTGCCCAACTCCCTCTGCCGGGCACCTGGCCTCGGCCACCTACAATCCCGAACGAAACAGGATTTCTTCCAGATGCAAGCTGCCACAAGCAGGAAGCCTGGCTTCCCATGGAGGGCTGAAGGCCTCCTACAAACTGACATCATGCACCTGGGCAGCTGACTTTTCTTTCCTCATGAAACAGGCCATCATTTGTGCCCAAATCTCTCTGCTGGGCACCTGGCCTCAGCCGCCTACAATCCCGAACGGAACAGGATTACTTCCCGATGCAAGCTGCCACAAGCTGGAAGCCATGCTTTCCATGGAGGACCAATAGCCACCTTTAAACTGACATCAGGCACCTGGGCAGCTGACTTTACTTACCCCTGGAAACAGGCCATCCTTTGTGCCCAACTCCCTCTGCCGGGCACCAGGCCTCGGCCACCTACAATCCTGAACGAAACAGGATTTCTTCCAGATGCAAGCTGCCACAAGCAGGAAACCTGGCTTATCATGGAGGGCCAAAGGCCTCCTACAAACTGACATCAGGCACCTGGGCAGCTGACTTTACTTACTTCTGGAAACAGGACATCATTTGTGCCCAACTCCCTCTGCCGGGCACCTGGCATCGGCCACCTACAATCCCGAACGGAACAGGATTTCTTCCCGATGCAAGCTGCCACAAGCTGGAAGCCTGGCTTCCCATGGAGGACCAAAGGCCTCCTACAAACTGACATCAGGCAGCTGGGCAGCTGACTTTACTTACCCCTGGAAACAGGCCATCCTTTGTGCCCAACTCCCTCTGCCGGGCACCTGGCCTCGGCCACCTACAATCCCGAACGAAACAGGATTTCTTCCAGATGCAAGCTGCCACAAGCAGGAAACCTGGCTTCCCATGGAGGGCCAAAGGCCTCCTACAAACTGACATCAGGCACCTGGGCAGCTGACTGTACTTACCCCTGGAAACAGCCCATCCTTTGTGCCCAACTCCCTCAGCCGGGCACACAGCTCCGGCCACCTACAATCCCGAACAGAACAGGATTTCTTCCAGATGCAAGCTGCCACAAGCAGGAAGCCTGGCTTCCGTTGGAGCGCCAAAGGCCTCCTACAAACTGACATCAGGCACCTGGGCTGCTGACTTTACTTACCCCTGGAAACAGGCCATCCTTTGTGCCCAACTCCCTCTGCCGGGCACCTGGCATCGGCCACCTACAATCCCGAACGAAACAGGATTTCTTCCCGATGCAAGCTGCCACAAGCAGGAAACCTGGCTTCCCATGGAGGACCAAAGGCCTCCTACAAACTGACATCATGCACCTGGGCAGCTGACTTTTCTTTCCTCATGAAACAGGCCATCATTTGTGCCCAAATCTCTCTGCTGGGCACCTGGCCTCTGCCGCCTACAATCCCGAACGGAACAGGATTACTTCCCGATGCAAGCTGCCACAAGCTGGAAGCCATGCTTCCCATGGAGGACCAATAGCCACCTTTAAACTGACATCAGGCACCTGGGCAGCTGACTTTACTTACCCCTGGAAACAGGCCATCCTTTGTGCCCAACTCCCTCTGCCGGGCACCAGGCCTCGGCCACCTACAATCCTGAACGGAACAGGATTTCTTCCAGATGCAAGCTGCCACAAGCAGGAAACCTGGCTTATCATGGAGGGCCAAAGGCCTCCTACAAACTGACATCAGGCACCTGGGCAGCTGACTTAACTTACTTTTGGAAACAGGACATCATTTGTGCCCAACTCTCTCAGCCGGGCTACTGGGCTCGGCCACCTACAATCCCGAAAGGAACAGCATTTCTTCCAGATGCAAGCTGCCTTGAACAGGAAGTCTTGCTTCCCTTGGAGGGCCAAAGGCCTCCTACAAACTGACATCAGGCACCTGGGCAGCTGACTTTACTTACCCCTGGAAACAGGCCATCATTTGTGCCCATCTCCCTCTGCCGGTCCCACAGCTCTGGCTACCTACAATCCCGAACAGAACAGGATTTCTTCCAGATGCAAGCTGCCACAAGCAGGAAGCCAGGCTTCCGTTAAAGCGCCAAAGGCCTCCTAAAAACTGACATCAGGCACCTGGGCCGCTGACTTTACTTACTTCTGGAAACAGGCCATCCTTTGTGCCCAACTCCCTCTGGCGGGCACCTGGCCTCGGCCACCTACAATCCCGAACGGAACAGGAGTTCTTCCAAATGCAAGCTGCCACAAGCTGGAAACATGGCTTCACTTGGAGGGCCAAAGGCCTCCTACAAACTGACATCAGGCACCTGGGCAGCTGACTTTACTTACCCCTGGAAACAGGCCATGCTTTGTGCCCAACTCCCTCTGCCGGGCACCTGGCATCGGCCACCTACAATCCCGAACGGAACAGGATTTCTTCCCGATGCAAGCTGCCACAAGCGCGAAGCCTGGCTTCCCATGGAGGACCAAAGGCCTCCTACAAACTGACATCAGGCACCTGGGCAGCTGACTTTACTTACCCCTGGAAACAGGCCATCCTTTGTGCCCAACTCCCTCTGCCGGGCATTTGGCCTCGGCCACCTACAATCCCGAACGGAACAGCATTTCTTCAAGATGCAAACTGCCACAAACTGGAAGACTTGCTTCCGTTGGAGGGCCAAAGGTCACCGACAAACTGACATCAGGCACCTGGGCCGCTGACTTTACTTACTCCTAAAAACAGGTCATCCTTTGTTCCCTGCTCTCCCAGCCTTGCATGTAGCTCCGGCTACCTACAATCCCGAACGAAACAGGATTTCTTCCAGATGCAAGCTGCCACAGGCAGGAGCCTGGCTTCCCATGGAGGGCCAAAGGCCTCCTACAAACTGACATCAGGCACCTGGCCAGCTGACTTTACTTTCCTCATGAAACAGGCCATCATTTGTGCCCAACTCCCTCTGCCGGGCACCAGGCCTCGGACACCTACAATCCCGAACGAAACAGGATTTCTTCCAGATGCAAGCTGCCACAAACTGGAAGCCTGGCTTCCCTTGAAAGGCCAAAGTCCTCCTACAAACTGACATCAGGAACCTGGGCAGCTGACTTTACTTACCCCTGGAAACAGGCCATCCTTTGTGCCCAACTCCCTCAGCCGGGCACACAGCTCCGGCCGCCTACAATCCCGAACAGAACAGGATTTCTTCCAGATGCAAGCTGCCACAAGCAGGAAGCCTGGCTTCCGTTGGTGCGCCAAAGGCCTCCTACAAACTGACATCAGGCACCTGGACCGCTGACTTTACTTACCCCTGGAAACAGGCCATCCTTTGTGCCCAACTCCCTCTACCGGGCACCTGGGCTCGGCCACCTACAAACCCAAACGGAACAGGATTTCTTCCAGATGCAAGCTGCCAAAAACTGGAAGACTAGCTTCCCTTGGATGGCCAAAGGCCTCCTACAAACTGACATCAGGCACCTGGGCAGCTGATTTTACTTACCCCTGGATACAGCCCATCCTTTGTGCCCAACTCCCTCTGCCGGGCTACAGGCCTTGGCCACCTACAATCCCGAACGGAACAGGATTTCTTCCAGATGCAAGCTGCCACAAGCAGGAAACCTGGCTTCCCATGGAGGGCCAAAGGCCTCCTACAAACTGACATCAGGCACCAGGGCAGCTGACTTTACTTACCCCTGGAAACAGCCCATCTTTGGGCCCAACTCCCTCTCCTGGGCACCTGGCCTCGGCCACCTACAATCCCGAACAGAACAGGATTACTTCCAGATGCAAGCTGCCACAACGTGGAAGCCGGGCTTTCCATGCAGGACCAATAGCCACCTGCAAACTGACATCAGGCACCTGGGCAGCTGACTTTACTTAGCCCTGGAAACAGGCCATCCTTTGTGCCCAACTCTCTCAGCCGGGCAACTGGCCTCGGCCACCTACAATCCCGAACGGAACAGGATTTCTTCCAGATGCAATCTGCCTTGAACTGGAAGACTTGCTTCCCTTGGAGGGCCAAAGACCGACTAGAAACTTACATCAGGCACCTGGGGAGCTGACTTTACTTACCCCTGGAAACAGGCCATCCTTTGTGCCCAACTCCCTCAGCCGGGCACCAGGCCTTGGCCACCTACAATCCCGAACGGAACAGGATTTCTTCCAGATGTAAGCTGCCATAAACTGGAAGACTTGCTTCCGATGGAGGGCCAAAGGTCACCTACAAACAGACATCAGGCACCTGGGCAGCTGACTTTACTTACCCCTGGAAACAGGCCATCCTTTGTGCCCAACTCCCTCTCCTGGGCACCTGGCCTCGGCTACCTACAATCCCGAACGGAACAGCATTTCTTCCAGAAGCAAGCTGCCACAAACTGGAAGACTTGCTTCCCATGGAGGACCAATAGCCATCAGCAAACTGACTCCAGGCACCTGGGCAGCTGACTTTACTTACCCCTGGAAACAAGTCATCCTTTGTTCCCAACTCCCCCAGCCGGGCAACTAGCTCCAACCACCTACAATCCCAAACGGAACAGGATTACTTCCCGATGCAAGCTGCCACAACCTGGAAGCCTGGCTTTCCATGGAGGACCAATAGCCACCTGCAAACTGACATTAGGCACCTTGGCAGCTGACTTTACTTACCCCTGGAAACAGGCCATCCTTTGTGCCCAACTCCCTCTGCCGGGCACCTGGCCTCGGCCACCTACAATCCCAAACGGAACAGGATTTCTTCCAGATGCAAGCTGCCACAAACTGGAAGACTTGCTTTCGTTGGAGGGCCAAAGGTCACCTACAAACTGACATCAGGCACCTGGGCAGCTGACTTTACTTACTCCTGGAAACAGGTCATCCTTTGTTCCCTACTCCACCAGCCGGGCAAATAGCTCCGGCCACCTACAATCCCGAACGAAACAGGATTTCTTCCAGATGCAAGCTGCCACAGGCAGGAAGACTTGCTTCCCATTGAGGGCCAAAGGCCTCCTACAAACTGACATCAGGCACCTGGCCAGCTGACTTTACTTTCCTCATGAAACAGGCCATCATTTGTGCCCAACTCCCTGTACCGGGCACCTGGCCTCGGCCACCTGCAATCCCGAACGAAAAAGGATTTCTTCCAGATGCAAGCTGCCACAAGCAGGAAGCCTGGCTTCCGTTGGAGCGCCAAAGGAACCCAACAAACTGACATCAGGCACCTGGGCCGCTGACTTTACTTACCCCTGGAAGCAGGCCATCCTTTGTGCCCAACTCCCTCTGCCGGGCACCTGGCCTCGGCCACCTACAATCCCGAATGGAACAGGAGTTCTTCCAGATGCAAGCTGCCACAAGCTGGAAACGTGGCTACACTTGGAGGGCCAAAGGCCTCCTACAAACTGACATCAGGCACCTGGGCAGCTGACTTTACTTACCCCTGGAAACAGGCCATCCTTTGTGCCCAACTCAATCTGCCGGGCACCTGGCATCGGCCACCTACAATCCCGAAAGGAACAGGATTTCTTCCAGATGCAAGCTCCCACAAGCTGGAAGCCTGGCTTCCCTTGGAGGACCAAAGGCTTCCTACAAACTTACATCATGCACCTGGGCAGCTGACTTTACTTTCCTCATGAAACAGGCCATCCTTTGTGCCCAACTCCCTCTGCCTGGCACCTGGCCTCGGCCACCTACAATCCCGAACGGAACAGCATTTCTTCCAGATGCAAACTGCCACAAACTGGAAGACTTGCTTCCGTTGGAGGGCAAAAGGTCACCTACAAAATGACATCAGGCACCTGGGCAGCTGACTTTACTTACTCCTGGAAACAGGTCATCCTTTGTTCCCTACTCCCCCAACCGGGCATATAGCTCCGGCCACCTACAATTTCGAAGGAAACAGGATTTCTTCCAGATGCAAGCTGCCACAGGCAGGAAGCCTGGCTTCCCATGGAGGGCCAAAGGCCTCCTACAAACTGACATCAGGCACCTGGGCAGCTGACTTTATTTTCCTCATGAAACAGGCCATCATTTGTGCCCAACTCCCTCTGCCGGGCACCTGTCCTCGGCCACCTACAATCCCGAACAGAACAGGATTTCTTCCAGATGCAAGCTGCCACAAGCAGGAAGCCTGGCTTCCCATGGAGCGCCAAAGGCCTCCTACACACTGACATCAGGCACCTGGGCCGCTGACTTTACTTACCCCTGGAAACAGCCCATCCTTTGTGCCCAACTCCCTCTGCCGGGCACCCAGCTCCGGCCACCTACAATCCCGAACAGAACAGGATTTCTTCCAGATGCAAGCTGCCACAAGCAGGAAGCCTGGCTTCCGTTGGAGCGCCAAAGGCCTCCTACACACTGACATCAGGCACCTGGGCCGCTGACTTTACTTACCCCTGGAAACAGCCCATCCTTTGTGCCCAACTCCCTCTGCCGGGCACCTGGCCTCGGACACCTACAATCCCGAAAGGACCAGGAGTTCTTCCAGATGCAAGCTGCCACAAGCTGGAAACGTGGCTTCACTTGGAGGGCCAAAGGCCTCCTACAAACTGACATCAGGCACCTGGGCAGCTGACTTTACTTACCCCTGGAAACAGGCCATCCTTTGTGCCCAACTCCCTCTGGCGGGCACCTGGCCTCGGCCACCTACAATCCCGAAAGGACCAGGATTTCTTCCAGATGCAAGCTGCCACAAACTGGAAGCCTGGCTTCCCTTGGAGGGCCAAAGGCCTCCTACAAACTTACAACTGGCGCCTGGGGAGCTGAATTTACTTACCCCAGGAAAGAGGCCATCCTTTGTGCCCAACTCCCTCTGCCGGGCACCAGGCCTTGGCCACCTAAAATCCCGAACGGAACAGGATTTCTTCCAGATGCAAGCTGCCACAAGCAGGAAATCTGGCTTCCCATGGAGGGCCAAAGGCCTCCTACAAACTGACATCAGGCACCTGGGCAGCTGATCTTACTTACCCCTGGAAACAGGCCATCTTTTGTGTCCAACTCCCTCAGCCGGGCACCCAGGTCCAGCCAGCTACAATCCCGAACGGAACAGCATTTCTTCCAGATGCAACCTGCCACAAGCAGGCAGCCTGGCTTCCCATGGCGGGCCAAAGGCCTCCTACAAACTGACATCAGGCACCTGGGCAGCTGACTTTACTTACCCCTGGAAATAAGTCGTCCTTTGTTCCCAACTCCCCCAGCCGGGCACCTAGCTCCAACCACCTACAATCCCAAACGGAACAGGATTACTTCCCGATGTAAGCTGCCACAACCTGGAAGCCTGGCTTTCCATGGAGGACCAATAGCCACCTGCAAACTGACATCAGGCACCTGGGCAGCTGACTGTACTTACCCCTGGAAACAGCCCATCCTTTGTGCCCAACTCCCTCAGCCGGGCACACAGCTCCGGCCACCTACAATCCCGAACAAAACAGGATTTCTTCCAGATGCAAGCTGCCACAAGCAGGAAGCCTGGCTTCCGTTGGAGCGCCAAAGGCCTCCTACAAACTGACATCAGGCACCTGGGCAGCTGACTTTACTTACCCCTGGAAACAGCCCATCCTTTGTGCCCAACTCCCTCTGCCGGGCACCTGGCATCGGCCACCTACAATCCCGAACGGAACAGGATTTCTTCCAGATGCAAGCTGCCACAAGCAGGAAACCTGGCTTCCCATGGAGGGCCAAAGGCCTCCTACAAACTGACATCAAACACCTTGGCAGCTGATCTTACTTACCCCTGGAAACAGGCCATCCTTTGTGTCCAACTCCCTCAGCCGGGCACCCAGCTCCAGCCAGCTACAATCCCGAACGGAACAGCATTTCTTCCAGATGCAAGCTGCCACAAGCAGGCAGCCTGGCTTCCCATGGAGGGCCAAAGGTCTCCTACAAACTGACATCAGGCACCTGGGCAGCTGACTTTACTTACCCCTGGAAACAGGCCATCCTTTGTGCCCAACTCCCTCTCCTGTTCACCTGGCCTCGGCCACCTTCAATCCAGAACCGAATAGCATTTCTTCCAGATGCAAGCTGCCACAAGCAGGAAGCCTGGCTTCCCATGGAGGGCCAAAGGCCTTCTACAAACTGACATCAGGCACCTGGGCAGCTGACTTTACTTACCCCTGGAAACAGCCCATCCTTTGTGCCCAACTCCCTCAGCCGGGCAACTGGCCTCGGCCACCGACCATCCCGAACGGAACAGGATTTCTTCCAGATGCAAGCTGCCACAAACTGGAAGACTTGCATCCGTTTCAGGGCCAAAGGTCACCTACAAACTGACATCAGGCATCTGGGCAGCTGACTTTACTTACTCCTGGAAACAGGTCATCCTTTGTTCCCTACTCCCCCAGCCGGGCATATAACTCCGGCCACCTACAATCCCGAACGAAACATGATTTCTTCCAGATGCAAGCTGCCACAAGCAGGAAGCCTGGCTTCCCATGGAGGGCCAAAGGCCTCCTACAAACTGAGATCAGGCACCAGGCCAGCTGACTTTACTTACCCCTGGAAACAGGTCATCCTTTGTTCCCAACTCCCCCAGCCGGGCATATAGCTCCGGCCAAATACAATCCCAAACGAAACAGGATTTCTCCCAGATGCAAGCTGCCACAAACTGGAAGCCTGGCTTCCCTTGGAAGGGCAAAGGCCTCCTACAAACTGACATCAGGCACCTGGGCAGCAGACTTTACTTACCCCTGGAAACAGGCCATCCTTTGTGCCCAACTCCCTCTGCTGGGCACCTGGCCTCGGCCACCTACAATCCCGAACGAAACAGGCTTTCTTCCAGATGCAAGCTGCCACAAACTGGAAGCCTGGCTTCACTTGGAGGTCCAAAGGCCTCCTAAAAACTTACATCAGGCACCTGGGGAGCTGACTTTACTTACCCCTTGAAACAGGCCATCCTTTGTGCCAAACTCCCTCTGCCGGGCACCAGGCCTTGGCCACCTACAATCCCGAACGGAATAGGATTTCTTCCAGATGCAAGCTGCCACAAGCAGGAAACCTGGCTTCCCATGGAGGGCCAAAGGCCTCCTACAAACTGACATCAGGCACCTGGGCAGCTGACTTTACTTACCCCTGGAAACAGCCCATCCTTTGTGCCCAACTCCCTCTGCCGGGCACCAGGCCTCGGCCACCTACAATCCCAAACGGAACAGGATTTCTTCCAGATGTAAGCTGCCAGAAACTGGAAGACTTGCTTCCGTTGGAGGGCCAAAGGTCACCTACAAACAGACATCAGGCACCTGGGCAGCTGACTTTACTTACCCCTGGAAACAGGCCATCCTTTGTGCCCTACTCCCTCAGCTGGGCACCCAGCTCCGGCCACCTACAATCCCGAACGGAACAGGATTTCTTCCAGATGCAAGCTGCCTTGAACAGGAAGACTAGCTTCCCTTGGAGGGACAAAGGCCTCCTACAAACTGACATCAGGCACCTGGGCAGCTGACTTTACTTACCCCTGGAAACAGGCCATCCTTTGTGCCCAACTCTCTCTGCCGGGCACCTGGCCTCGGCCACCTACAATCCCGAACGGAAGAGGATTTCTTCCAGATGCAAGCTGCCACAAACTGGAAGCCTGGATTCCCTTGGAGGGCCAAAGGCCTCCTACAAACTGACATCAGGCACCTGGCAGCTGACTTTACTTTCCCCTGGAAACAGCCCATTTTTTGTGTCCAACTCCCTCAGCCGGGCACCCAGCTCCGGCCAACTACAATCCCGAACGAAACAGGATTTCTTCCAGATGCAACCTGCCACAAGCAGGAAGCCTGGCTTCCCATGGAGGGCCAAAGGCCTCCTACAAACTGACATCAGGCACCTGGGCAGCTGACTTTACTTACCCCTGGAAACAGCCCATCATTTGTGCCCAACTCCCTCTGCTGGGCACGTGGCCTCGGCCACCTACAATCCCGAACGGAACAGGATTTCTTCCAGATGCAATCTGCCACAACCTGGAAGCCGGGCTTTCCAGGGAGGACCAATAACCACCTCCAAACTGACATCAGGCACCTGGGCAGCTGACTTTACTTACCCCTGGAAACAGGCCATCCTTTGTGCCCAACTCCCTCTGCCGGGCACCAGGCCTTGGCCACCTACAATCACGAACGGAACAGGATTTCTTCCAGATGCAAGCTGCCACAAGCAGGAAACCTGGCTTACCATGGAGGGCCAAAGGCCTCCTACAAACTGACATCAGGCACCTGGGCAGCTGACTTTACTTACCCCTGGAAACAGCCCATCCTTTGTGCCCAACTCCCTCTGCTGGGCACCTGGCCTCGGCCACCTACGATCCCGAACGAAACAGGATTTCTTCCAGATGCAAGCTGCCACAAGCAGGAAGCCTGGCTTCCCATGGAGGGCCAAAGGCCTCCTACAAACTGACATCAGGCACCTGGGCAGCTGACTTTACTTACCCCTTCAAACAGCCCATCCTTTGTGCCCAACTCCTTCTGCTGGGCACCTGGCCTCGGCCACCTATAATCCCGAACGAAACAGGATTTCTTCCAGATGCAAGCTGCCACAAGCTGGAAGCCTGGCTTCACTTGGAGGGCCAAAGGCATCCTAAAAACTTACATCAGGCACCTGGGGAGCTGACTTTACTTACCCCTGGAAACAGCCCATCATTTGTGCCCAACTCCCTCTGCCGGGCACCAGGCCTCACCCACTTACAATCCCGAACGGAAAAGGATTTCTTCCAGTTTCAAGCTGCCACAAACAGGAAGACAAGCTTCCCTTGGAGTGCCAAAGGCCTCCTACAAACTGACATCAGGCACCTAGACAGCTGACTTTACTTACCCCTGGAAACATGCCATCCTTTGTGCCCAACTCCCTCTGCCGGGCACCTGGCCTCGGCCACCTACAATCCCGAACGAAACAGGATTTCTTCCAGATGCAAGCTGCCACAAGCAGGAAACCTGGCTTCCCATGGAGGGCTAAAGGCCTCCTACAAACTGACATCAGGCACCTGGGCAGCTGACTGTACTTACCCCTGGAAACAGCCCATCCTTTGTGCCCAACTCCCTCAGCCGGGCAC
Source organism: Chamaea fasciata (assembly GCF_029207755.1). Lineage (NCBI taxonomy): Eukaryota > Metazoa > Chordata > Aves > Passeriformes > Sylviidae > Chamaea > Chamaea fasciata. Next base: position 77,208 of record NW_027094450.1, read on the forward strand.
ACAGCTCTGGCCACCTACAATCCCGAACAGAACAGGATTTCTTCCAGATGCAAGCTGCCACAAGCAGGAAGCCAGGCTTCCGTTGGAGCGCCAAAGGCCTCCTACAAACTGACATCAGGCACCTGGGCCGCTGACTTTACTTACCCCTGGAAACAGGCCATCCTTTGTGCCCAACTCCCTCTGCCGGGCACCAGGCCTCGGCCACCTATAATCCCGAACGGAACAGGATTTCTTCCAGATGCAAGCTGCCACAAGCAGGAAACCTGGCTTATCATGGAGGGCCAAAGGCCTCCTACAAACTGACATCAGGCACCTGGGCAGCTGACTTTACTTACCCCTGGAAACAGGCCATCCTTTGTGTCCAACTCCCTCTGCCGGGCACCCAGCTCCAGCCACCTACAATCCCGAACGGAACAGGATTTCTTCCAGATGCAAGCTGCCACAAGCAGGAAGCCTGGCTTCCCATGGAGGGCCAAAGGCCTCCTACAAAATGACATCAGGCACCTGGCCAGCTGACTTTACTTTCCTCATGAAACAGGCCATCATTTGTGCCCAACTCCCTCTGCCGGGCACCAGGCCTCGGCCACCTACATTCCCGAACGGAACAGGATTTCTTCCAGATGCAAGCTGCCACAAACTGGAAGCCTGGCTTCCCTTGGTAGGCCAAAGTCCTCCTACAAACTGACATCAGGCACCTGGGCAGCTGACTTTACTTACCCCTGAAATAAGGAATCCTTTGTGCCCCACTCCCTCAGCCGGGCACACAACTCCGGCCACCTACAATCCCGAACAGAACAGGATTTCTTCCAGATGCAAGCTTCCACAAGCAGGAAGCCTGGCTTCCGTTGGAGCGCCAAAGGCCTCCTACAAACTGACATCAGGCACCTGGGCAGCTGATCTTACTTACCCCTGGAAACAGGCCATCCTTTGTGCCCAACTCCCTCAGCCGGGCACCCAGGTCCAGCCACCTACAATCCCGAACGGAACAGCATTTCTTCCAGATGCAAGTTGCCACAAGCAGGCAGCCTGGCTTCCCATGGAGGGCCAAAGGCCTCCTACAAACTGACATCAGGCACCTGGGCAGCTGACTTTACTTACCCCTGGAAACAGGCCATCCTTTGTGCCCAACTCCCTCTGCCGGGCACCAGGCCTCGGCCACCTACAATCCCGAATAGAACAGGATTACTTCCCGATGCAAGCTGCCACAACTTGGAAGCCGGGCTTTCAATGCAGGACCAATAGCCACCTGCAAACTGACATCAGGCACCTGGGCAGCTGACTTTACTTACCCCTGGAAACAGCCCATCCTTTGTGCCCAACTCCCTCTGCCGGGCACCTGGCCTCGGCCACCTACAATCCCAAACGGAACAGGATTTCTTCCAGATGCAAGCTGCCACAAACTGGAAGACTTGCTTCCGTTGGAGGGCCAAAGGCCTACTAGAAACTTACATCAGGCACCTGGGGAGCTGACTTTACTTACCCCTGGAAACAGGCCATCCTTTGTGCCCAACTCCCTCTGCCGGGCACCAGGCCTTGGCCACCTACAATCCCGAACGGAAGAGGATTTCTTCCAGATGCAAGCTGCCACAAGCAGGAAACCTGGCTTATCATGGAGGGCCAAAGGCCTCCTACAAACTGACATCAGGCACCTGGGCAGATGACTTTACTTACCCCTGGAAACAGCCCATCTTTTGTGTCACACTCCCTCTGCCGGGCACCCAGCTCCGGCCACCTACAATCCCGAACGGAACAGGATTTCTTCCAGATGCAAGCTGCCACAAGCAGGAAGCCTGGCTTCCCATGGAGGGCCAAAGGCCTCCTACAAACTGACATCAGGCACCTAGACAGCTGACTTTACTTACCCCTGGAAACAGCCCATCCTTTGTGCCCAACTCCTTCTGCTGGGCACCTGGCCTCGGCCACCTACAATCCCGAACGAAACAGGATTTCTTCCAGATGCAAGCTGCCACAAGCTGGAAGCCTGGCTTCACTTGGAGGGCCAAAGGCATCCTAAAAACTTACATCAGGCACCTGGGGAGCTGACTTTACTTACCCCTGGAAACAGCCCATCCTTTGTGCCCAACTCCCTCTGCCGGGCACCAGGCCTCACCCACCTACAATCCCGAACGGAAAAGGATTTCTTCCAGATGCAAGCTGCCACAAACAGGAAGACAAGCTTCCCTTGGAGTGCCAAAGGCCTCCTACAAACTGACATCAGGCACCTAGACAGCTGACTTTACTTACCCCTGGAAAGAGGCCATCCTTTGTGCCCAACTCCCTCTGCCGGGCACCTGGCCTCGGCCACCTACAATCCCGAACGAAACAGGATTTCTTCCAGATGCAAGCTGCCACAAGCAGGAAACCTGGCTTCCCATGGAGGGCCAAAGGCCTCCTACAAACTGACATCAGGCACCTGGGCAGCTGACTGTACTTACCCCTGGAAACAGCCCATCCTTTTTGCCCAACTCCCTCAGCCGGGCACACAGCTCTGGCCACCTACAATCCCGAACAGAACAGGATTTCTTCCAGATGCAAGCTGCCACAAGCAGGAAGCCTGGCTTCCGTTGGAGCGCCAAAGGCCTCCTACAAACTGACATCAGGCACCTGGGCCGCTGACTTTACTTACCCCTGGAAACAGGCCATCCTTTGTGCCCAACTCCCTCTGCCGGGCACCAGGCCTCACCCACCTACAATCCCGAACGGAAAAGGATTTCTTCCAGATGCAAGCTGCCACAAACAGGAAGACAAGCTTCCCTTAAAGGGCCAAAGGCCTCCTACAAACTGACATCAGGCACCTAGACAGCTGACTTTACTTACCCCTGGAAACAGCCCATCCTTTGTGTCCAACTCCCTCTGCCGGGCACCCAGCTCCAGCCACCTACAATCCCGAACGGAACAGGATTTCTTCCAGATGCAAGCTGCCACAAGCAGGAAGCCTGGCTTCCCATGGAGGGCCAAAGGCCTCCTACAAACTGACATCAGGCACCTGGCCAGCTGACTTTACTTTCCTCATGAAACAGGCCATCATTTGTGCCCAACTCCCTCTGCCGGGCACCAGGCCTCGGCCACCTACATTCCCGAACGGAACAGGATTTCTTCCAGATGCAAGCTGCCACAAACTGGAAGCCTGGCTTCCCTTGGAAGGCCAAAGTCCTCCTACAAACTGACATCAGGCACCTGGGCAGCTGACTTTACTTACCCCTGGAAATAAGGAATCCTTTGTGCCCCACTCCCTCAGCCGGGCACACAACTCCGGCCACCTACAATCCCGAACAGAACAGGATTTCTTCCAGATGCAAGCTTCCACAAGCAGGAAGCCTGGCTTCCCATGGAGGGCCAAAGGCCTCCTACAAACTGACATCAGGCACCTGGGCAGCTGACTTTACTTACCCCTGGAAACAGGCCATCCTTTGTGCCCAACTCCCTCTGCCGGGCACCAGGCCTCGGCCACCTACAATCCCGAATAGAACAGGATTACTTCCCGATGCAAGCTGCCACAACTTGGAAGCCGGGCTTTCAATGCAGGACCAATAGCCACCTGCAAACTGACATCAGGCACCTGGGCAGCTGACTTTACTTACCCCTGGAAACAGCCCATCCTTTGTGCCAAACTCCTTCAGCCGGGCACCTGGCCTCGGCCACCTACAATCCCAAACAGAACAGGATTTCTTCCAGATGCAAGCTGCCAAAAACTGGAAGACTTGCTTCCGTTGGAGGGCCAAAGGCCTACTAGAAACTTACATCAGGCACCTGGGGAGCTGACTTTACTTACCCCTGTAAACAGGCCATCCTTTGTGCCCAACTCCCTCTGCCGGGCACCAGGCCTTGGCCACCGATAATCCCGAACGGAACAGGATTTCTTCCAGATGCAAGCTGCCACAAGCAGGAAACCTGGCTTATCATGGAGGGCCAAAGGCCTCCTACAAACTGACATCAGGCACCTGGGCAGCTGACTTTACTTACCCCTGGAAACAGCCCATCCTTTGTGTCCAACTCCCTCTGCCGGGCACCCAGCTCCGGCCACCTACAATCCCGAACGGAACAGGATTTCTTCCAGATGCAAGCTTCCACAAGCAGGAAGCCTGGCTTCACTTGGAGGGCCAAAGGCCTCCTAAAAACTTACATCAGGCACCTGGGGAGCTGACTTTACTTACCCCTGGAAACAGGCCATCCTTTGTGCCCAACTCCCTCTGCCGGGCACCTGGCCTCGGCCACCTACAATCCCGAATGGAACAGCATTTCTTCCAGATGCAAACTGCCACAGGCAGGAAGCCTGGCTTCCCATGGAGGGCCAAATGTCACCTACAAACTGACATCAGGCACCTGGGCAGCTGACTTTACTTACTCCTTGAAACAGGTCATCCTTTGTTCCCTGCTCTCCCAGCCTTGCATGTAGCTCCGGCTACCTAAAATCCCGAACGAAACAGGATTTCTTCCAGATGCAAGCTGCCACAGGCAGGAAGCCTGGCTTCCCATGGAGGGCCAAAGGCCTCCTACAAACTGACATCAGGCACCTGGCCAGCTGACTTTACTTTCCTCATGAAACAGGCCATCATTTGTGCCCAACTCCCTCTGCCGGGCACCAGGCCTCGGCCACCTACATTCCCGAACGAAACAGGATTTCTTCCAGATGCAAGCTGCCACAAACTGGAAGCCTGGCTTCCCTTGGAAGGCCAAAGTCCTCCTACAAACTGACATCAGGCACCTGGGCAGCTGACTTTACTTACCCCTGGAAATAAGAAATCCTTTGTGCCCCACTCCCTCAGCCGGGCACACAACTCCGGCCACCTACAATCCCGAACAGAACAGGATTTCTTCCAGATGCAAGCTTCCACAAGCAGGAAGCCTGGCTTCCGTTGGAGCGCCAAATGCCTCCTACAAACTGACATCAGGCACCTGGGCAGCTGATCTTACTTACCCCTGGAAACAGGCCATCCTTTGTGCCCAACTCCCTCAGCCGGGCACCCAGGTCCAGCCACCTACAATCCCGAACGGAACAGCATTTCTTCCAGATGCAAGTTGCCACAAGCAGGCAGCCTGGCTTCCCATGGAGGGCCAAAGGCCTCCTACAAACTGACATCAGGCACCTGGGCAGCTGACTTTACTTACCCCTGGAAACAGGCCATCCTTTGTGCCCAACTCCCTCTGCCGGGCACCAGGCCTTGGCCACCTACAATCCCGAACGGAAGAGGATTTCTTCCAGATGCAAGCTGCCACAAGCAGGAAACCTGGCTTATCATGGAGGGCCAAAGGCCTCCTACAAACTGACATCAGGCACCTGGGCAGATGACTTTACTTACCCCTGGAAACAGCCCATCTTTTGTGTCACACTCCCTCTGCCGGGCACCCAGCTCCGGCCACCTACAATCCCGAACGGAACAGGATTTCTTCCAGATGCAAGCTGCCACAAGCAGGAAGCCTGGCTTCCCATGGAGGGCCAAAGGCCTCCTACAAACTGACATCAGGCACCTAGACAGCTGACTTTACTTACCCCTGGAAACAGCCCATCCTTTGTGCCCAACTCCTTCTGCTGGGCACCTGGCCTCGGCCACCTACAATCCCGAACGAAACAGGATTTCTTCCAGATGCAAGCTGCCACAAGCTGGAAGCCTGGCTTCACTTGGAGGGCCAAAGGCATCCTAAAAACTTACATCAGGCACCTGGGGAGCTGACTTTACTTACCCCTGGAAACAGCCCATCCTTTGTGCCCAACTCCCTCTGCCGGGCACCAGGCCTCACCCACCTACAATCCCGAACGGAAAAGGATTTCTTCCAGATGCAAGCTGCCACAAACAGGAAGACAAGCTTCCCTTGGAGTGCCAAAGGCCTCCTACAAACTGACATCAGGCACCTAGACAGCTGACTTTACTTACCCCTGGAAAGAGGCCATCCTTTGTGCCCAACTCCCTCTGCCGGGCACCTGGCCTCGGCCACCTACAATCCCGAACGAAACAGGATTTCTTCCAGATGCAAGCTGCCACAAGCAGGAAACCTGGCTTCCCATGGAGGGCCAAAGGCCTCCTACAAACTGACATCAGGCACCTGGGCAGCTGACTGTACTTACCCCTGGAAACAGCCCATCCTTTTTGCCCAACTCCCTCAGCCGGGCACACAGCTCTGGCCACCTACAATCCCGAACAGAACAGGATTTCTTCCAGATGCAAGCTGCCACAAGCAGGAAGCCTGGCTTCCGTTGGAGCGCCAAAGGCCTCCTACAAACTGACATCAGGCACCTGGGCCGCTGACTTTACTTACCCCTGGAAACAGGCCATCCTTTGTGCCCAACTCCCTCTGCCGGGCACCAGGCCTCACCCACCTACAATCCCGAACGGAAAAGGATTTCTTCCAGATGCAAGCTGCCACAAACAGGAAGACAAGCTTCCCTTAAAGGGCCAAAGGCCTCCTACAAACTGACATCAGGCACCTAGACAGCTGACTTTACTTACCCCTGGAAACAGCCCATCCTTTGTGTCCAACTCCCTCTGCCGGGCACCCAGCTCCAGCCACCTACAATCCCGAACGGAACAGGATTTCTTCCAGATGCAAGCTGCCACAAGCAGGAAGCCTGGCTTCCCATGGAGGGCCAAAGGCCTCCTACAAACTGACATCAGGCACCTGGCCAGCTGACTTTACTTTCCTCATGAAACAGGCCATCATTTGTGCCCAACTCCCTCTGCCGGGCACCAGGCCTCGGCCACCTACATTCCCGAACGGAACAGGATTTCTTCCAGATGCAAGCTGCCACAAACTGGAAGCCTGGCTTCCCTTGGAAGGCCAAAGTCCTCCTACAAACTGACATCAGGCACCTGGGCAGCTGACTTTACTTACCCCTGGAAATAAGGAATCCTTTGTGCCCCACTCCCTCAGCCGGGCACACAACTCCGGCCACCTACAATCCCGAACAGAACAGGATTTCTTCCAGATGCAAGCTTCCACAAGCAGGAAGCCTGGCTTCCGTTGGAGCGCCAAAGGCCTCCTACAAACTGACATCCGGCACCTGGGCAGCTGATCTTACTTACCCCTGGAAACAGGCCATCCTTTGTGTCCAACTCCCTCAGCCGGGCACCCAGGTCCCTCCACCTACAATCCCGAACGGAACAGCATTTCTTCCAGATGCAAGTTGCCACAAGCAGGCAGCCTGGCTTCCCATGGAGGGCCAAAGGCCTCCTACAAACTGACATCAGGCACCTGGGCAGCTGACTTTACTTACCCCTGGAAACAGGCCATCCTTTGTGCCCAACTCCCTCTGCCGGGCACCAGGCCTCGGCCACCTACAATCCCGAATAGAACAGGATTACTTCCCGATGCAAGCTGCCACAACTTGGAAGCCGGGCTTTCAATGCAGGACCAATAGCCACCTGCAAACTGACATCAGGCACCTGGGCAGCTGACTTTACTTACCCCTGGAAACAGCCCATCCTTTGTGCCAAACTCCTTCAGCCGGGCACCTGGCCTCGGCCACCTACAATCCCAAACAGAACAGGATTTCTTCCAGATGCAAGCTGCCACAAACTGGAAGACTTGCTTCCGTTGGAGGGCCAAAGGCCTACTAGAAACTTACATCAGGCACCTGGGGAGCTGACTTTACTTACCCCTGTAAACAGGCCATCCTTTGTGCCCAACTCCCTCTGCCGGGCACCAGGCCTTGGCCACCGATAATCCCGAACGGAACAGGATTTCTTCCAGATGCAAGCTGCCACAAGCAGGAAACCTGGCTTATCATGGAGGGCCAAAGGCCTCCTACAAACTGACATCAGGCACCTGGGCAGCTGACTTTACTTACCCCTGGAAACAGCCCATCCTTTGTGTCCAACTCCCTCTGCCGGGCACCCAGCTCCGGCCACCTACAATCCCGAACGGAACAGGATTTCTTCCAGATGCAAGCTTCCACAAGCAGGAAGCCTGGCTTCACTTGGAGGGCCAAAGGCCTCCTAAAAACTTACATCAGGCACCTGGGGAGCTGACTTTACTTACCCCTGGAAACAGGCCATCCTTTGTGCCCAACTCCCTCTGCCGGGCACCTGGCCTCGGCCACCTACAATCCCGAATGGAACAGCATTTCTTCCAGATGCAAACTGCCACAGGCAGGAAGCCTGGCTTCCCATGGAGGGCCAAATGTCACCTACAAACTGACATCAGGCACCTGGGCAGCTGACTTTACTTACTCCTTGAAACAGGTCATCCTTTGTTCCCTGCTCTCCCAGCCTTGCATGTAGCTCCGGCTACCTAAAATCCCGAACGAAACAGGATTTCTTCCAGATGCAAGCTGCCACAGGCAGGAAGCCTGGCTTCCCATGGAGGGCCAAAGGCCTCCTACAAACTGACATCAGGCACCTGGCCAGCTGACTTTACTTTCCTCATGAAACAGGCCATCATTTGTGCCCAACTCCCTCTGCCGGGCACCAGGCCTCGGCCACCTACATTCCCGAACGAAACAGGATTTCTTCCAGATGCAAGCTGCCACAAACTGGAAGCCTGGCTTCCCTTGGAAGGCCAAAGTCCTCCTACAAACTGACATCAGGCACCTGGGCAGCTGACTTTACTTACCCCTGGAAATAAGAAATCCTTTGTGCCCCACTCCCTCAGCCGGGCACACAACTCCGGCCACCTACAATCCCGAACAGAACAGGATTTCTTCCAGATGCAAGCTTCCACAAGCAGGAAGCCTGGCTTCCGTTGGAGCGCCAAATGCCTCCTACAAACTGACATCAGGCACCTGGGCAGCTGATCTTACTTACCCCTGGAAACAAGCCATCCTTTGTGTCCAACTCCCTCAGCCGGGCACCCAGGTCCAGCCACCTACAATCCCGAACGGAACAGCATTTCTTCCAGATGCAAGTTGCCACAAGCAGGCAGCCTGGCTTCCCATGGAGGGCCAAAGGCCTCCTACAAACTGACATCAGGCACCTGGGCAGCTGACTTTACTTACCCCTGGAAACAGGCCATCCTTTGTGCCCAACTCCCTCTGCCGGGCACCAGGCCTCGGCCACCTACAATCCCGAATAGAACAGGATTACTTCCCGATGCAAGCTGCCACAACTTGGAAGCCGGGCTTTCAATGCAGGACCAATAGCCACCTGCAAACTGACATCAGGCACCTGGGCAGCTGACTTTACTTACCCCTGGAAACAGCCCATCCTTTGTGCCCAACTCCCTCTGCCGGGCACCTGGCCTCGGCCACCTACAATCCCAAACGGAACAGGATTTCTTCCAGATGCAAGCTGCCACAAACTGGAAGACTTGCTTCCGTTGGAGGGCCAAAGGCCTACTAGAAACTTACATCAGGCACCTGGGGAGCTGACTTTACTTACCCCTGGAAAAAGGCCATCCTTTGTGCCCAACTCCCTCTGCCGGGCACCAGGCCTTGGCCACCTACAATCCCGAACGGAAGAGGATTTCTTCCAGATGCAAGCTGCCACAAGCAGGAAACCTGGCTTATCATGGAGGGCCAAAGGCCTCCTACAAACTGACATCAGGCACCTGGGCAGCTGACTTTACTTACCCCTGGAAACAGCCCATCTTTTGTGTCACACTCCCTCTGCCGGGCACCCAGCTCCGGCCACCTACAATCCCGAACGGAACAGGATTTCTTCCAGATGCAAGCTGCCACAAGCAGGAAGCCTGGCTTCCCATGGAGGGCCAAAGGCCTCCTACAAACTGACATCAGGCACCTAGACAGCTGACTTTACTTACCCCTGGAAACAGCCCATCCTTTGTGCCCAACTCCTTCTGCTGGGCACCTGGCCTCGGCCACCTACAATCCCGAACGAAACAGGATTTCTTCCAGATGCAAGCTGCCACAAGCTGGAAGCCTGGCTTCACTTGGAGGGCCAAAGGCATCCTAAAAACTTACATCAGGCACCTGGGGAGCTGACTTTACTTACCCGTGGAAACAGCCCATCCTTTGTGCCCAACTCCCTCTGCCGGGCACCAGGCCTCACCCACCTACAATCCTGAACGGAAAAGGATTTCTTCCAGATGCAAGCTGCCACAAACAGGAAGACAAGCTTCCCTTGGAGTGCCAAAGGCCTCCTACAAACTGACATCAGGCACCTAGACAGCTGACTTTACTTACCCTTGGAAAGAGGCCATCCTTTTGGCCCAACTCCCTCTGCCGGGCACCTGGCCTCGGCCACCTACAATCCCGAACGAAACAGGATTTCTTCCAGATGCAAGCTGCCACAAGCAGGAAACCTGGCTTCCCATGGAGGGCCAAAGGCCTCCTACAAACTGACATCAGGCACCTGGGCAGCTGACTGTACTTACCCCTGGAAACAGCCCATCCTTTTTGCCCAACTCCCTCAGCCGGGCACACAGCTCTGGCCACCTACAATCCCGAACAGAACAGGATTTCTTCCAGATGCAAGCTGCCACAAGCAGGAAGCCTGGCTTCCGTTGGAGCGCCAAAGGCCTCCTACAAACTGACATCAGGCACCTGGGCCGCTGACTTTACTTACCCCTGGAAACAGGCCATCCTTTGTGCCCAACTCCCTCTGCCGGGCACCAGGCCTCACCCACCTACAATCCCGAACGGAAAAGGATTTCTTCCAGATGCAAGCTGCCACAAACAGGAAGACAAGCTTCCCTTAAAGGGCCAAAGGCCTCCTACAAACTGACATCAGGCACCTAGACAGCTGACTTTACTTACCCCTGGAAACAGCCCATCCTTTGTGTCCAACTCCCTCTGCCGGGCACCCAGCTCCAGCCACCTACAATCCCGAACGGAACAGGATTTCTTCCAGATGCAAGCTGCCACAAGCAGGAAGCCTGGCTTCCCATGGAGGGCCAAAGGCCTCCTACAAACTGACATCAGGCACCTGGCCAGCTGACTTTACTTTCCTCATGAAACAGGCCATCATTTGTGCCCAACTCCCTCTGCCGGGCACCAGGCCTCGGCCACCTACATTCCCGAACGGAACAGGATTTCTTCCAGATGCAAGCTGCCACAAACTGGAAGCCTGGCTTCCCTTGGAAGGCCAAAGTCCTCCTACAAACTGACATCAGGCACCTGGGCAGCTGACTTTACTTACCCCTGGAAATAAGGAATCCTTTGTGCCCCACTCCCTCAGCCGGGCACACAACTCCGGCCACCTACAATCCCGAACAGAACAGGATTTCTTCAAGATGCAAGCTTCCACAAGCAGGAAGCCTGGCTTCCGTTGGAGCGCCAAAGGCCTCCTACAAACTGACATCAGTCACCTGGGAAGCTTACTGTACTTACCCCTGGAAACAGCCCATCCTTTGTGTCCAACTCCCTCAGCCGGGCACCCAGGTCCCTCCACCTACAATCCCGAACGGAACAGCATTTCTTCCAGATGCAAGTTGCCACAAGCAGGCAGCCTGGCTTCCCATGGAGGGCCAAAGGCCTCCTACAAACTGACATCAGGCACCTGGGCAGCTGACTTTACTTACCCCTGGAAACAGGCCATCCTTTGTGCCCGACTCCCTCTGCCGGGCACCAGGCCTCGGCCACCTACAATCCCGAATAGAACAGGATTACTTCCCGATGCAAGCTGCCACAACTTGGAAGCCGGGCTTTCAATGCAGGACCAATAGCCACCTGCAAACTGACATCAGGCACCTGGGCAGCTGACTTTACTTACCCCTGGAAACAGCCCATCCTTTGTGCCCAACTCCCTCTGCCGGGCACCTGGCCTCGGCCACCTACAATCCCAAACGGAACAGGATTTCTTCCAGATGCAAGCTGCCACAAACTGGAAGACTTGCTTCCGTTGGAGGGCCAAAGGCCTACTAGAAACTTACATCAGGCACCTGGGCAGCTGACTTTACTTACCCCTGGAAACAGGCCATCCTTTGTGCCCAACTCCCTCTGCCGGGCACCAGGCCTTGGCCACCTATAATCCCGAACGGAACAGGATTTCTTCCAGATGCAAGCTGCCACAAGCAGGAAACCTGGCTTATCATGGAGGGCCAAAGGCCTCCTACAAACTGACATCAGGCACCTGGGCAGCTGACTTTACTTACCCCTGGAAACAGCCCATCCTTTGTGTCCAACTCCCTCTGCCGGGCACACAGCTCCGGCCACCTACAATCCCGAACGGAACAGGATTTCTTCCAGATGCAAGCTGCCACAAGCAGGAAGCCTGGCTTCACTTGGAGGGCCAAAGGCCTCCTAAAAACTTACATCAGGCACCTGGGGAGCTGACTTTACTTACCCCTGGAAACAGGCCATCCTTTGTGCCCAACTCCCTCTGCCGGGCACCAGGCCTCACCCACCTACAATCCCGAACGGAAAAGGATTTCTTCCAGATGCAAGCTGCCACAAACAGGAAGACTTGCTTCCGTTGGAGGGACAAAGGCCTCCTACAAACTGACATCAGGCACCTAGACAGCTGACTTTACTTACCTCTGGAAACAGGCCATCCTTTGTGCCCAACTCCCTCTGCCGGGCACACAGCTCCGGCCACCTACAATCTTGAACGGAACAGGATTTCTTCCAGATGCAAGCTGCCACAAGCAGGAAGCCTGGCTTCCGTTAGAGCGCCAAAGGCCTCCTACAAACTGACATCAGGCACCTGGGCCGCTGACTTTACTTACCCCTGGAAACAGGCCATCCTTTGTGCCCAACTCCCTCTGCCGGGCACCTGGCATCGGCCACCTACAATCCCGAACGAAACAGGATTTCTTCCCGATGCAAGCTGCCACAAGCTGGAAGCCTGGCTTCCCATGGAGGACCAAAGGCCTCCTACAAACTGACATCAGGCACCTGGGCAGCTGACTGTACTTACCCCTGGAAACAGCCCATCCTTTGTGCCCAACTCCCTCAGCCGGGCACACAGCTCCGGCCACCTACAATCTTGAACGGAACAGGATTTCTTCCAGATGCAAGCTGCCACAAGCAGGAAGCCTGGCTTCCGTTGGAGCGCCAAAGGCCTCCTACAAACTGACATCAGGCACCTGGGCAGCTGATCTTACTTACCCCTGGAAAGAGGCCATCCTTTGTGTCCAACTCCCTCAGCCGGGCACCCAGGTCCAGCCACCTACAATCCCGAACGGAACAGGATTTCTTCAAGATGCAAGTTGCCACAAGCAGGCAGCCTGGCTTCCCATGGAAGGCCAAAGGCCTCCTACAAACTGACATCAGGCACCAAGACAGCTGACTTTACTTACCCCTGGAAACAGGCCATCCTTTGTGCCCAACTCCCTCTGCCGGGCACCTGGCCGCGGCCACCTACAATCCCGAACGAAACAGGATTTCTTCCAGATGCAAGCTGCCACAAGCAGGAAACCTGACTTCCCATGGAGGGCCAAAGGCCTCCTACAAACTGACATCAGGCACCTGGGCAGCTGACTGTACTTACCCCTGGAAACAGGACATCATTTGTGCCCAACTCCCTCAGCCGGGCACACAGCTCTGGCCACCTACAATCCCGAACAGAACAGGATTTCTTCCAGATGCAAGCTGCCACAAGCAGGAAGCCTGGCTTCCGTTGGAGCGCCAAAGGCCTCCTACAAACTGACATCAGGCACCTGGGCCGCTGACTTTACTTACCCCTGGAAACAGGCCATCCTTTGTGCCCAACTCCCTCTGCCGGGCACCAGGCCTTGGCCACCTATAATCCCGAACGGAACAGGATTTCTTCCAGATGCAAGCTGCCACAAGCAGGAGACCTGGCTTATCATGGAGGGCCAAAGGCCTCCTACAAACTGACATCAGGCACCTGGGCAGCTGACTTTACTTACCCCTGGAAACAGCCCATCCTTTGTGTCCAACTCCCTCTGCCGGGCACCCAGCTCCAGCCACCTACAATCCCGAACGGAACAGGATTTCTTCCAGATGCAAGCTGCCACAAGCAGGAAGCCTGGCTTCCCATGGAGGGCCAAAGGCCTCCTACAAACTGACATCAGGCACCTGGCCAGCTGACTTTACTTTCCTCATGAAACAGGCCATCATTTGTGCCCAACTCCCTCTGCCGGGCACCAGGCCTCGGCCACCTACATTCCCGAACGGAACAGGATTTCTTCCAGATGCAAGCTGCCACGAACTGGAAGCCTGGCTTCCCTTGGAAGGCCAAAGTCCTCCTACAAACTGACATCAGGCACCTGGGCAGCTGACTTTACTTACCCCTGGAAAGAGGCCATCCTTTGTGCCCAACTCCCTCTGCCGGGCACACAGCTCCGGCCACCTACAATCTTGAACGGAACAGGATTTCTTCCAGATGCAAGCTGCCACAAGCAGGAAGCCTGGCTTCCGTTGGAGCGCCAAAGGCCTCCTACAAACTGACATCAGGCACCTGGGCCGCTGACTTTACTTACCCCTGGAAACAGGCCATCCTTTGTGCCCAACTCCCTCTGCTGGGACCAGGCCTCACCCACCTACAATCCCGAACGGAAAAGGATTTCTTCCAGATGCAAGCTGCCACAAACAGGAAGACTTGCTTGCCTTGGAGGGCCAAAGGCCTCCTACAAACTGACATCAGGCACCTAGACAGCTGACTTTACTTACCTCTGGAAACAGGCCATCCTTTGTGCCCAACTCCCTCTGCCGGGCACACAGCTCCGGCCACCTACAATCTTGAACGGAACAGGATTTCTTCCAGATGCAAGCTGCCACAAGCAGGAAGCCTGGCTTCCGTTGGAGCGCCAAAGGCCTCCTACAAACTGACATCAGGCACCTGGGCCGCTGACTTTACTTACCCCTGGAAACAGGCCATCCTTTGTGCCCAACTCCCTCTGCCGGGCACCTGGCATCGGCCACCTACAATCCCGAACGAAACAGGATTTCTTCCCGATGCAAGCTGCCACAAGCTGGAAGCCTGGCTTCCCATGGAGGACCAAAGGCCTCCTACAAACTGACATCAGGCACCTGGGCAGCTGACTGTACTTACCCCTGGAAACAGCCCATCCTTTGTGCCCAACTCCCTCAGCCGGGCACACAGCTCTGGCCACCTACAATCTTGAACGGAACAGGATTTCTTCCAGATGCAAGCTGCCACAAGCAGGAAGCCTGGCTTCCGTTGGAGCGCCAAAGGCCTCCTACAAACTGACATCAGGCACCTGGGCAGCTGATCTTACTTACCCCTGGAAACAGGCCATCCTTTGTGTCCAACTCCCTCAGCCGGCACCCAGGTCCAGCCACCTACAATCCCGAACGGAACAGCATTTCTTCCAGATGCAAGTTGCCACAAGCAGGCAGCCTGGCTTCCCATGGAAGGCCAAAGGCCTCCTACAAACTGACATCAGGCACCTGGGCAGCTGACTTTACTTACCCCTGGAAACAGGCCATCCTTTGTGCCCAACTCCCTCTGCCGGGCACCTGGCCTCGGCCACCTACAATCCCGAACGAAACAGGATTTCTTCCAGATGCAAGCTGCCACAAGCAGGAAACCTGGCTTCCCATGGAGGGCCAAAGGCCTCCTACAAACTGACATCAGGCACCTGGGCAGCTGACTGTACTTACCCCTGGAAACAGCCCATCCTTTGTGCCCAACTCCCTCAGCCGGGCACACAGCTCTGGCCACCTACAATCCCGAACAGAACAGGATTTCTTCCAGATGCAAGCTGCCACAAGCAGGAAGCCTGGCTTCCGTTGGAGCGCCAAAGGCCTCCTACAAACTGACATCAGGCACCTGGGCCGCTGACTTTACTTACCGCTGGAAACAGGCCATCCTTTGTGCCCAACTCCCTCTGCCGGGCACCAGGCCTTGGCCACCTATAATCCCGAACGGAACAGGATTTCTTCCAGATGCAAGCTGCCACAAGCAGGAGACCTGGCTTATCATGGAGGGCCAAAGGCCTCCTACAAACTGACATCAGGCACCTGGGCAGCTGACTTTACTTACCTCTGGAAACAGCCCATCCTTTGTGTCCAACTCCCTCTGCCGGGCACCCAGCTCCAGCCACCTACAATCCCGAACGGAACAGGATTTCTTCCACATGCAAGCTGCCACAAGCAGGAAGCCTGGCTTCCCATGGAGGGCCCAAGGCCTCCTACAAACTGACATCAGGCACCTGGCCAGCTGACTTTACTTTCCTCATGAAACAGGCCATCATTTGTGCCCAACTCCCTCTGCCGGGCACCAGGCCTCGGCCACCTACATTCCCGAACGGAACAGGATTTCTTCCAGATGCAAGCTGCCACGAACTGGAAGCCTGGCTTCCCTTGGAAGGCCAAAGTCCTCCTACAAACTGACATCAGGCACCTGGGCAGCTGACTTTACTTACCCCTGGAAAGAGGCCATCCTTTGTGCCCAACTCCCTCTGCCGGGCACACAGTTCCGGCCACCTACAATCTTGAACGGAACAGGATTTCTTCCAGATGCAAGCTGCCACAAGCAGGAAGCCTGGCTACCGTTGGAGCGCCAAAGGCCTCCTACAAACTGACATCAGGCACCTGGGCCGCTGACTTTACTTACCCCTGGAAACAGGCCATCCTTTGTGCCCAACTCCCTCTGCCGGGCACCTGGCATCGGCCACCTACAATCCCGAACGAAACAGGATTTCTTCCCGATGCAAGCTGCCACAAGCTGGAAGCCTGGCTTCCCATGGAGGACCAAAGGCCTCCTACAAACTGACATCAGGCACCTGGGCAGCTAACTGTACTTACCCCTGGAAATAGGGAATCCTTTGTGCCCCACTCCCTCAGCCGGGCACACAACTCCGGCCACCTACAATCCCGAACAGAACAGGATTTCTTCCAGATGCAAGCTTCCACAAGCAGGAAGCCTGGCTTCCGTTGGAGCGCCAAAGGCCTCCTACAAACTGACATCAGGCACCTGGGCCGCTGACTTTACTTACCCCTGGAAACAGGCCATCCTTTGTGCCCAACTCCCTCTGCCGGGACCAGGCCTCACCCACCTACAATCCCGAACGGAAAAGGATTTCTTCCAGATGCAAGCTGCCACAAACAGGAAGACTTGCTTCCGTTGGAGGGCCAAAGGCCTCCTACAAACTGACATCAGGCACCTAGACAGCTGACTTTACTTACCTCTGGAAACAGGCCATCCTTTGTGTCCAACTCCCTCAGCCGGCACCCAGGTCCAGCCACCTACAATCCCGAACGGAACAGCATTTCTTCCAGATGCAAGTTGCCACAAGCAGGCAGCCTGGCTTCCCATGGAAGGCCAAAGGCCTCCTACAAACTGACATCAGGCACCTGGGCAGCTGACTTTACTTACCCCTGGAAACAGGCCATCCTTTGTGCCCAACTCCCTCTGCCGGGCACCTGGCCTCGGCCACCTACAATCCCGAACGAAACAGGATTTCTTCCAGATGCAAGCTGCCACAAGCAGGAAACCTGGCTTCCCATGGAGGGCCAAAGGCCTCCTACAAACTGACATCAGGCACCTGGGCAGCTGACTGTACTTACCCCTGGAAACAGCCCATCCTTTGTGCCCAACTCCCTCAGCCGGGCACACAGCTCTGGCCACCTACAATCCCGAACAGAACAGGATTTCTTCCAGATGCAAGCTGCCACAAGCAGGAAGCCTGGCTTCCGTTGGAGCGCCAAAGGCCTCCTACAAACTGACATCAGGCACCTGGGCCGCTGACTTTACTTACCGCTGGAAACAGGCCATCCTTTGTGCCCAACTCCCTCTGCCGGGCACCAGGCCTTGGCCACCTATAATCCCGAACGGAACAGGATTTCTTCCAGATGCAAGCTGCCACAAGCAGGAGACCTGGCTTATCATGAAGGGCCAAAGGCCTCCTACAAACTGACATCAGGCACCTGGGCAGCTGACTTTACTTACCCCTGGAAACAGCCCATCCTTTGTGTCCAACTCCCTCTGCCGGGCACCCAGGTCCAGCCACCTACAATCCCGAACGGAACAGGATTTCTTCCAGATGCAAGCTGCCACAAGCAGGAAGCCTGGCTTCCCATGGAGGGCCAAAGGTCTCCTACAAACTGACATCAGGCACCTGGCCAGCTGACTTTACTTTCCTCA